>NW_026521051.1:1265736-1386452 GCF_023375685.1 Ictalurus furcatus | reverse complement strand
TGCTTCTCGCCACACACCAAGCATAATGGAGTCGGGGTCATCTCATCGCTGGTGAAAGTAAATCCTAACGAAAGATAGCTTTCGCTGTATTGCCTCGAGCTCACCGTCTTTGCTTTCTTTTTACCACCACTCATACTAGGCCCTTCACCTGGGTCACAATCTTGTCCAGGGCCCAGTTCGGAGTTTGCATTTTTCCTTTTTAAAAACTTCTCCATCACTGCCACCACGACCTGTCGCATGCGTCACTAATTCTCTTGTCTCTAAGAAGGTAGGAGGCAATTACCTGCTGCCACCCGGACGAATATTACATTGCTCTGCCAGTCACTATATTACAGCACAGACACGCAACAATGGCTTATTATTTGCAGATAATAATGAATAAATTTTAATAAAAAAGAATTTTAAGACTAAGTGAAATTGGACAATTTCTCAAGGCACGCCTGACGATCTCTCACAACACACTAGTGTGCCACGGCACAGTGGTTGAAAAACACTGCTCTACGGTATGTAGACTGTATTACATGCGTGTTGAGCAGAGAGGAGATATTATAATATTATACAGTATCTGGAAATATAGTGTGTGACTGCTGCTGAAATAAGGAAGAGACTTAGGATTCTCCTTTTCAAATCTGAAACCAAACTGCTGAAGCGGCACAATACTTACCTGAACAGCTTACTCTGTGAAGTCTTTAGCTATTTAAACTAAGCATTGGTGGTTCAGTGGTAGAATTCTCGCCTGCCACGCGGGAGGCCCGGGTTCAATTCCCGGCCAATGCAGAAGTGACTTTTGAAAGTTAAGCCTTCACCAAAAGAACATTACAAGCCTTATCGTTTCTGCCCAAACTAGACCAACTCCATGCTGCTGAAATATACAAGAGACTTAGGATGCTCCTTTTCTATTTTGAAACCAAACTGTTTAATCAGAACAATACTTAATGAAAAGCACACTCTGCATTGTCCTTAAACCTTTAAGATAAGCATTGGTGGTTCAGTGGTCAAATTCTGACCTACCATGCGTGAGGCCGGGGTTCGATTCCCGGCCACCCATGACTGACTTTTGAATATTGAGCCTTCACCCAAAGAACTCTGCAAGCCTTATCACTTCTGTCCAAAAAAAGGGTAGCAGACACAGTCCATGTTGCTCAAATATACAAGAGCCTTAGGATGCTCCTTGTCAATTTTGAAACCAAATTGCTGAGTCAGCACAATACTTACCTGGAAAGCGCCCTCTGTGAAGTCCGGGTTAGGTTCCAGGCCAATGCACAACTGAGTTTTGGAGACATTTGTGTTGCTTGAGCCTTCACCCAAAGCACTTAACAAGCCTTATCAATTCTGCCCAAAACTAGGGTAATGGACAAACTCCATGCTGCTGAAATATGGAAGAGATTCTCCTTTAGAATTTTAAACCAAATTGCTGAAGCAGCACAGTACTCAGCTTTAAATCGCACTCTGCGAAGTCCATGGATTTTTAAGATAAGCATTGGTGGTTCAGTGGTAGAATTCTCACCTGCCACGCGGGGGCCAGTCACACGTAGGTGTAGAGCGCTGACTAGCCAATAGAAAGCGAGGATAATCCAGGAGGAGGGTCGGACGAACCTAACGTAAAAACATCCGTTCAAATATTTATATTATATTATCTGTTACATATTGTATCTATGTAATTTTTTAAAAGCGGCATTGTCAACATTTACTATTCCGATACTCTTTCAGTGTGTAAAATTAACTGTTAAAGAAGAATGTGAAATTAACAGTTTGTCAAAATTAAAATAACTATCTAAATAATATATGCAGGGTGTGTTATAGTAAGTTATTGAAAATGTATTCCAAATAAGGACTAAGATTTTAAAACTTACAAATACAAGCTAGATAAAAACATATTTACAAATACACAGGACAATTTTGTTTTGTTTTTTTAAATACAATGTTGTCTATACACAATTCCACAATGGTAGAGAGAGAGAGAGAGAGAGAGAGAGCACAGAAAACATAGAATGAGATTCATGGACAACAGTATTACACAGGATTTGTAACTGTTTACCAAAATCCAACCTTGTGCTTGGCTTGCAATCAGACATGCCATGCACAGACCTTAAATACTGTGTTTCACAACAAAGTTATTTTCTCTTTTCAACAATCCACCTCTGCCTCTCAGCCTCATAGAATGAGGACTGCTGAAACTCTGCCCATGTCGTCTCTGCATTCATTCCCTGTGCCTGATACAGGGAGAGCACTTTAGAAGGACAGTAAATGTATTTGCCTGCCACTCCAGGGAAACCAGTGTGGATATGAGGGCTATTGGGTCCTTGTTTTAGTGGCTGGTGGCAGAAGCTGCACAGATGACCAGAAGGCCCTCTGCAGAGTATGCCTCAAAGACTTTCCTGGAGCAGTAGAAGTATTTAACATCACCAGCCTGCTAAAAGAAATGTACAGAGGAGCCATCACCCATGTAACGAGAATTTGGCTGACCACAAGCTAAACAGGATCTAATTTGTTTTTTTTACTTAGTTATGCATTATGTTTTGTAAAGTAAAATTATGGTCACTGATTCTTTTAAAATAACTTGATAGGTTTCATATTAGACCAACAGATCAATGACCCAAAATTTAATTATACAACTATTGAAAAGATACACATCTACTCTAATATATTCTAACTTAATCTAACATAACTGTGTGATCTGCTCACTTGTTACCAAAAGACTTTATTTTAAGTGTGTGTTTGACTACTGAACAAACAACAGACACTGAACAGTAGACAATAGAAATTTCACTCGGCATACAAACGTATAATGATATTCCTGAATTGACACTACATATATAGTTTAAAACCATTCAAATGATATTCATAATATACCGATGTTTCTTTTGAGTAAATAAGCAATTTTGTTATTTATAAGTCGCTTTGGTTAAAAGCGTCTGCTAAATGAATAAATGTAAATGTAAGTGTACAGTTCACTTTACCTGCCGCCTAAGAGCGCTTTTTTTTCTCAGGTAAAACGATGAATGTTAATCGCTGTCTGGGGAAAAAAGAAATAAACAAAAAGAGATGAAAGCCGAAAAAATAAAGCCAATAAAGTATTAACTGGTTTACGCGGTAGCGGAGGCAATTCAAAGTGTAGATCTTCAAAAAAAAAAAAAAAAACAAACAAAAAAGAAAACAACAAGCTTCGGAACAGCGCCATGGAATCAACATGTGGCGAAAAATATATTGCATCCGTAGTGATAAGGACTACCACTGAGAATTAACTGGAGAAGTTAAGCATAACTACTTTCCGTTCCGGGAAAGTTAAGCAGAACTACTTTCAGCTAACCACCCTGGCAGCAGTGGGATTTGAACCCACGTCCCCAAAAAGACTGGAGTCTAAATTCAGCGCCTTGGACCACTCGGCCACACTACCCCAGGCTGACGTGGTGGTAAACCCGTTCGTGGTAAGAAGGTGACCGGGTCATTCTGCCGGACAACAAGAAATCTGGCATGGGCGCGACAAATGGGCTGTTGTGAGACTCAAGTGCCTTTCGCTTAACCAGCTCTGCCGGAGACATCTAACCATTTCCAGCTGAAGACAGAGCTAAGGCGTGGTCTTTTGGACGCGATTCGTCTAGGCTTAAGACCCCATGGTCCACGGTCACATCGGTAGTGTTTGCGGAAGAGCTCTTCTGCTATGACCTTACATCCCACTTACAGTGGTGCTTGAAGGTTTGTGAACCCTTTAGAACTTTCTATACATCTTCATTACCAGGACCTAAAACATCATAAGATTTTCACACAAGTATTAAAAGTAGATAAAGAGAACCTAATTAAAGAAACCAGACAAAAATATTACACATGGTCATTTATTTATTGATGAAAATGATCCAATATTGCATACCTGTGAGTGGCAAAAGTATGTGAACCTTTGCTTTCAGTATCTGGTGTGACCTCGGTGTGCAGCAACAACTGCAAACAAACGTTTCCGGTAACTGTTGATCAGTCCTGCACGTCAGCTTGGAGGAATTTTAGCCCATCCCTCATTATAGTACAGTTTCATCTCTAGGATGTGGGTGAGTTTCCTCACATGAGCTGCTTGCTTCAGGTCCTTCCACAGCATTTCTATTGGATTAAGGTGAGGACCTTGACTTGGCCATTCCAAAACATTGACTTTATTCTTCTTTAACCATTCTTTGGTAGAACGGCTTGTGTGCTTAGGGTTGCTGTCTTGCTGCACGGCCCACTTTCTCTTGAGATCCAGTTTACGGACAGATGTCCTGACATTTTCTTTTAGAATTTGCTGGTATTATTCAGAATTCATTGTTCCATCAATGATGGCAAGCCGTCCTGGCCCAGATGCAGCGAAACAGGCCCAAACTGTAATGCTACCACCACCATTTTTCAGAAATGGGATACGGGTCTTATGCTGGAATGCAGTGTTTTCCTTCCCCCAAACATAACCCTTCTCATTTAAACCAAAAAGTTCTAGTTTGGTCTCACCTGTCCACAAAACGTTTTTTCGAGTAGCCTTGTGTCTTGTCCATGTGATCTTTAGCAAACTGCATGCAGGAAGCAATGTTCTTTATGGAAAGCAGTGGCTTTCTCCTTGCAATCCTGCCATGCACACCATTGTTGTTCAGTGTACTCATTATGGTGGACTCATGAACATTAACATTTGCTGATGCGAGAGAGGCCTTTAGTTGCTTAGAAGTTACCCTGGGATCCGTTGTGACCTCGTGGACAATTACATGTCTTGCTCTTGGAGTGATCTTTGTTGGTTGACCACGCCTGGGGAGGGTAACCATGCTCGTGAATTTCCTTCATTTGTACACAATCTGTCTGACTGTGGATTGGTGGAGTCCAAACACTTTAGAGATGGGTTTTTTTTTTTTTTGAACTTTTCCAGCCTGATGAGCATCAACTACTCTTTTTCTGAGATCCTCACAAATTTCCTTTTTTCATACCATGATACACTTCCACAAACATGTGTTGTGAAGATCAGACTTTGATAGATCCCTGTTCTTCAAATAAGACAGGGTGCTCACTCACACCTGATTGTCATCCCGTTGATTGAAAACACCTGACCCTAATTTCCCCTTCAGACTAACTGCTCATGCAGACGCCAACAATGTCTGCACCATGCACGCTTCCTTTACAGAATGCGCTTAAGCAAGGTCTTTACAAGAAAAATAGGATCCAAACTCACATGGGCTGTGCACAGCGGATTGGCAGTTCATCACCTTAACCTCTTGCTGACATAGCTCACGCATATGAAATTACATCCCGGTGTGTGGAGCAATAAAGAGGTTTCGGTGCAGGTTCTTTGCCCCTGTCGTCTGGACTGCGGAATGCGTTCTGCGTTGATGGACCTCCAGAGACGCAAGAGCCTTACAGCAGCTGTGGCCAAAAAGCATTGAAATACAGCTCACAGTTGCAAAACACATAGCCACAGTGCTAGCTTTTCACATTTCTCCACCCTCTCTAGTGCTAGTTCAGGGACCTGTACAAAGCTTCCTGTTTGTAGGTGTGAGACAGACTGCAACAAAGCCAGATATTGCTGGAAAGAGGAGGCAAAGTAACAAGTTTGCGACAAGGATGGGATTCGAACCCACGCGTGCAGAGCACACTGGATTAGCAGTCCATCGCCTTAACCTCTCGGCCACCTCGTCCGAGGCCCACCGCTTTTAACGAAAACTATGCAAATGAGGGTTTAATGTTCGCTGACTAGATGACTGCTTCTCAAATAGATTTTATTCAAGTCTTGAGGTATGAGCTGTGCCGTCATATAAACTGAAGGGTGACGATGCGGCGAGACGGCCCAAAGGTCTCACAGAACGGGACAATTCCATAGTTGAGCCATCGCAATGCAATCCAATCCTTGGGCGGCTAGGTACCGACTACCTATGGACTGCCCATCTCAGCGAGTTAAATTTCTTTGGAAAATGTAACTTTTACCCATGACCTGAGAAGGATTACGAGGTATAGAAGATGGATGGATGGAAATGTAACTTTTATCCTTACCTGGATATACACAACAACTGTGGAAAAGGGGGCATGAATTGGGACGTTCGTGAGGCAGCATGCTGTGGCCAAAAAGCATTGAAATACAGCTCATGGCTGCGAAACACGTAGCCACAGTGCTAGCTTTTCACATTTCTCCATCTCTCTCAAGGATATTCAGCTGGCCTGCCGTATTCGCGGAGAATGCGCTTAAACGACAACTCCGTCTAATATACACAAAGGCTCTTTTAAGAGTCACTTCATCGTCTCAGAAAACAGCTAATTTTATTTCTTGGGCTGTTTGAATATTTAGATAATATTTACAAAGAGAAGGGGACACATATATATATATATATATATATATATATATATATATATATATATATATATATATATATATATATATATATATACTGCTATGTATATTACATAATGTTTGTTTGTTTTATAGATGATGATGAACAGTGCAGAAGAGCCGTGTATTGTCCTTATGTAAAAACTAGACAATGCACAGTAATAACGCCGATGAGCTGTGTCTGTGTACAGTAGCCCAAATCTGCCTTCTGTTCCAGGAGGCGTTGTGTCTTGTGCTGGATGGAGCTTGACTGCCCTCGTGTGTCCAGTTTAAATATTAGAACGTGGTATGGAGAGAAAAGGATATATATATATATATATATATATATATATATATATATATATATAAATATATATATATATATATATATATCTGTGTGTGTAAATGATGTAAAAGGCTTTCTATCAACATTAGAAAAATGTTGATACATTAATTTAGTATTTTTATGATAAATATAGTGCTATGAATATTACATAATGTTTGTTTTTATAGAAGAGCCGTTAATTGTGGTTATGTCCGAACAATACAATGCACAGTAATGAGCTGTATCTGTAAAATAGCCCAAACCTACCTTCTGTTCCAGGCGGCGTTGTGTGTTATGCTTGATGGAGCTTGACTGCCCTCCTGTGCCCAACCTCGGGAACGGCAATTTCCCAGCAGCGGTATTCTGTCATAAGAGTACATTTGTAGTTAGGCCCGAGTTGGGTAAGAAATATTACATGGTTTATATTACTGTGTCCCCTTTTTAACCCGTTCATGATCATTATTGTATACATTACAAAGATAAAGGTAATGTTCTTCCCTATTTGTGGATATTCTCGAAGTGAAATAGATGAGGCCACCTAGGGAACACTAAGTTATCTAGGAGCAGTGATGAGAATGACATGTCTAATAACATTAGAAATACATTAATAATGTTATTATAATAGAAATCAAGGTGTGCACTTTAACATTATACAATATACATACACAGCAAAATCCACAGAAACAAATCCACTCTATTGGAGTTTCATTTCAACACTTTTAAAGTGTCCGGAGGGGTCCACACTCCACACTGTCATTTTAACACTTTAATAGATTTCACATCAACTCTTTGTATAGTTGAAATTGAACACTACTCAAGTGTTAGTTTCTCAACACCAGTGTGTAGTGTTAGAAATTAATTCTCATAGGAGTAATTCATTAAATCTCATAGTGTTAATTGCATACTATTAAATGAGTTGCCTCTAACACTATAAAGTGTTAATATGCTACTGCACAATTAAAATAACATTTAAATGATTACAAATCTAAAAGGCAAATAAAGAAAAAAAACAAGTTGGTTGCTTTATAATAGTTTTCTTTTTTCAAGGGCGTTAACATTACTGACCCCTCAGGTCAAGTCTTTCTAAATATAACAATTGGGCACTATGTAATCTCTTTGATTAATCTCATTAGAGCACTGCTGGTCAAATGGCCTAAAGTGTGTCAGTTCATTCACAGAGATGACAGAAAACTCATCCATTTGGTTATCTTCTATACAGTATGCATTGAAGTGGTCATCATAGTACATCGTTTTTACATTGCAGGAAATAATGAAAGCACTCTCTACATATATTATTATATCACAGATCTTTTTGAACACAGGGAGATCATAGGTACATCCAGTGCATATGAACACACCAACCTGATACTCATTACCATAATGTCTGACCCACTTTGTACTTGTAACACTCAAACAGGCTTCACTTTCTATTTTATGTCCGCTCTGTCATCACACTGAAGCGTGATAGTTATGTCAGTATTATTCATTTCTCACAGACCTTCCTTTCACCTTGATAATATATGGAAGCACTGAATAAACAGTCAATTTGTCATGTTTTTGTATGAAGGTGTTAAAATGTTGAGTTGTACGGCCTTTCCTGCCTCGTGGACTTTTCACCGGTATCGTTTGAATAAATCAAACTGGTAATGAAGTGTCGTTACTGATAGGGAAGCAAAACAGAGACAAAGTGTGAAAATCCATTGAATTTGGAAATGAAATTTCGACACCATTGAATTAATAGAATCCGTGTATCATATCATTCATTCTTTTCGTATTCAATTATCCAATTATCCGAAAATGGAAAAATGGCTTATTTTATTATTCATTTACAGATCCAAAATGAAACAGAGGAAAAAAAAAAAAAAACAAGTCATTTTCCATTCTTTCAATGTCACACTCAAGTTAAAAATAAGCGATTAGAAAACGGGTCAAATGTCCAGGTTTCATTTGAACATTTTTTTTTTTTCGATTGACTATGACCCAGAAGTTACTGGTTTCTTCACGTGTTGTGCTGGATAAAGGTGTTTTTATTTTGGTTTATTTGTTTAGTTTTTTGCTGAAGAGCATGGGGAGATTCGTACTGTTTAAGGGAGCCAAATGTGTAACCCTCAAAGAAGACTGCAAAAATATTAACTCCAGTTAAACCAGTCAATAATTCTTTATAATCCTATAAACGTTTTTGCATTTACGCTTTTACATTTTAGAAAATGGGCAAAATCAAGTTTAAAGAGAGGCTGTAATAAAAATACAGTTTTTGGAGTATCAGGGTCGGCGCAGTGGCTTTGTAGTTAGCTTCTTTGCTTCACACCCCCAGGTTGTACTCTGGTTTCCTCCCCTAGTCCAAAGACATGCGTTGTAAATTGTCCGTAGTGTGTGAACAGGTGTATGATGGGCTTACACCTCGTCCACGGTGGCCCCCGCCTTGTGCCCCGAGTCCCCTGAGATAGACTCCAGGGTGACCCTGTGTAAGATCGATGGAATCTCTGATTTAATGAACACTGAAAAACTTTTCATTTCTTTTTTTTGAAAGCATGTAACATCAGCACGACGTTTGGGGTTCACCGAAACGGGACTATTGAAGACTCGAATAACCGGCTCTTTTTCCAGTCTGTGTAGCCTCACATTCCTGTTATTGGGTGACACGGGTGGAATCCAATGAGGTTTTCTACTGTTCTCAAGGTTTGGCATGCTGTACATCCTGAGATGCTTTACCGCTCACCATGTATGTAAAGATAGGTTATTTGATGTTACCATGGCCATCCTATTAACTTGACCCAGTCTAGCCATTCTCCTTTCGTCAACAAGGTGTTTCCACCCCGAGAACTGCCACTTACCGGATGTTTTTCACACAAGTATGTGTGTGTGGAAATCCTAGGAGAGCCGCAGTTTCTGGAATACTCAAACCAGACCATTTACAACCATGCCACGGATAAAATCACTGGATTACATTCTGGTGTTTGATGTGAGTATTGACTGAAGCTCTTCATCTGATCCTGCTTGATGTTGTACATTGTGGTGTTGCCGTATGATTGGCTGATTGGATAATTGTATGAATGAGCACATGTACAAGTGATCAGTGAGCACATCTATCTACCATAGAGGTATTTTGGGGCAATACTTGACAATGTACCTGACTTTGTTAGATTTGTGGCCAAGTTGAAGAAGCTTTTGACATCCCAATGGAAAAAAATTAATAAAACAATCCAAGACAAATTCACTTTCAGTCTTGTTTTTTGTTTTGTTTTTTTCCCCCTTCATGTTAATCTCTTTCTACAGAACCCGTCCAAACTTCATACGTCAATGCAGTGAGCAAGATAAACTGTCCACAGCTAAAGTATCTAAGCATGCAGCTGTTTTCACCCTTATAGAAAAAGTTTTGCAGTTCCTATCCAAAAGACACCAATAGCCCAGATGTCCTTAGAAACTAAATGTAACCTCCAACTCGTGGCCTTTTCAGTAACTCGATTCCCAGACGTCGCCACACTGATCACAGTGCATCCTTCTAATCCACCGTGCAGCGGAAATGGACCAGTCGATTTAAACGGATTGTTGAAAATGTACGTTGTTCAAGGCATTTGTGAATTTGAAATTTCGCTACAAACCGAGTCTGAACAGTCGCCAGAATCTGAGGCAAAAACACACGAAGGAACGAGATCACGTTGTCATTGCCTTGTCTTTGGTGTTCTACATTTTTGACAAAAGTAACAACAGAGATGCTGCGTTAAAGTGGTCAAGAAAATTACACCAGAGTAAAAAAATCCCATTGGGTTAGATTATAAACATCGACTGAAACTCTCGATAGGACGTGACATTGTTGGAGAGTTGCATACGAGCGGACATTCAACAATATTTAGTAGAAGCCTTGTGGATGTTTTCGTCTGTGTTCGTCTGTAATATACTGGACTGTCCTACCAAGAGTTCAACCACATACACATTCAACTGAAGCTCATACAGTCAGCATACTGAACTCTCCTTTTTGCCATAGTGCGGCCGCTTAACAGGATAAGGCCTCAGAAGTCAAGCACCAGCAGCTTGTGGCTAAAAAGCTGCAGCAGAATTGAGCTCGGCTAGGAGGTGACGGGTGACGGAAAAAAGCCGGGGAACCTCGGAAAGGAAAACAGGGCTGTGTTCCAAATCTTTTATTGCCTCCTCTTCAAACTCCAAAAACCTCTGGGCCCTACAGCTAAATCCAAAGCTGAGGAAAACAACCGTTCAACTAAGAAGGCCTTCTCAAACACAGTGTTTGAGCGAAGGGAGGAAATGATCAAACACGGATCAATTGGAACACAGCCCATACAGCAAAACCGTAAAAAGTTGCCATAGAGTGTAAATGATTCAAAAAGACACAAATCTAAGCCCAAACACTTCATATGACCATTGATATGACTGCTAACGAAATCTATTGTACTGTAGCTACACTGCTACAAGTGTACATAAAGATACACCGATACAACCAGTTGAACATGAATAACACGCAAAGCACATTTCACAAGCACGATATCTTTCAAAAATGTCCAAAAGCACAAATTCCCTAATAAAGGAAAAAGACATGTTTGTGCTAACATGTAAGACTTGAGTTTCTACATCTTCCAAACCAGTACACTTGAGCGTCTTCGTTACTGTAAGCTCGGCTCTGAAAATCTGCTACCACTGTTGTACCAGTAAACACACACACAGACAGAGCAAGTTAGCAAAGATTGGTCAACAAGGTTTCTTCAACACAACCACCTTTTCATACACGTACGCTCACTTCATATTGCCAGTCCCTTTTTAAAAATGAATTAAACCATGAGCAGCTGTCTTCTCAAAAGTCCTGTTCAATTTCAGAGCACAAAAAAACTGCCTATATACACAACAATTCAGTCCCACGGCTCTGAAAGAAATGCAGAGCACAAATGTACAAATCACTGTAATTTCTATTTTTCTTAAATGTGAAAAGGATGCTTGTAAAAAGATGATAAATCTTCACTGGGAATTACTTTACGGTGATCATCAACAATTAATTTATAAATCAGGGAATAAATCAGCCTGGCTCTGGTCCTGAATTCCTGTGATCATGCACAGTGTGATGATTTCTCATCTAACACTCCTACCTAATGACCCGAGGACTTAAATCGGGTGTGATTCAGGAAAATTCCCAAACTGTACTGGACTGTAATCTTACAGGACCACAGTAAGGCTTCCCCACTCTAAAGCGTTTCCTATAGAAATATTTATTTGAACATGATGTGGATAATCTAATCACAGACTCTGGATTAATGGTGCACACAGTGATGCTTTCACACAAAAGTGTGATGGACACTAAAAAGCTGGAGCAGCACTAATGCATGAATAGTTTGTCTCAGAGTTTGTACTTTCAATTAGAAACACATTAAACCTCTGCACAGTTTCCAACTTCATATGAATAATATTGTAAACAGTCGTATTAGTGAGAATGAGGACAAACGGTTAAATATTCACAGAAAGTTTGACTTGGTCACAAAGCAGATGTCCCTCCCCTCCCCCCACTGAGAGCACAAATGCGATGAGCAGTGCTCCCTCTTCAGGCTGGGAGATGTATCACAGGTTACACCACGTTGTCTTCTGTGGGCGGCTCAGCGTTGGGGGGCTGGAGGAGAGTTTGTTGAACTGTAAAATGACATTTTCACTTAGGGGTGTACTCACTTTTGTTGCCAGCGGTTTAGACATTAATGGCTGTGTGTTGAGTTATTTTGAGGGGACGGCAAATTTACTCTGTTACACAAGCTGTACACTCACTACTTTACATTGTAGCAAAGTGTCATTTCTTCAGTGTTGTCACATGAAAAGATATAATCAAATATTTACAAAATGTGAGAGGTGTTCTCACTTTTTTGTGAAATACTGTACATCTTTTTATTTACTTTAATTTTTATTCATAGTGTGTATATATATATATATATATATATATATATATATATATATATATATATATATATATATATATATTAGTGTATATATGTTTATTTCATTAGAAAAAGTGCAGTACATTTTCATGGTACGGTCAGTACTGTTTATTTTTGTAATAAAGTGAACTTAACTTTTCCACTGAGTGTTATATTTTCATTCAGTAGTAATCGGTTATTAGTAGGTGCTACCCGACTTGGTTATCGGCGTCTGTAAGATCCACTGTCGGTCAGCCTTTAAAATAGATTAATGTGTATGACATGTTCTTCTTTAATTAATAAAGAAATGCACTTGTTGACAACTTGCTGTGGTATAAGGGGAATAAAACACTTCAGAATGTGCAGTTCTACCTTAGGGTGGTAACGGTCACTCCACTTCATTGGATTGTTGACTACTTTCCTATAACCGCATGTTTATTCCTTACATAAATTAAACACAAATCATGTAGGGGTTCTACATGCATGTAATATTTGCACAATCAATAACCTATTAGAGTAATACATTGTGGTATATAAACTGAACTTTGTGTTTGATGTGTCTGTAGTGTCCAAAGCCCGTGGTGGTGGCAGTGCATGGCGTGTGTGTGGGAGCAGGTCTGTTGGGAGTGTTAAGTATCATCTCATACACTCAGCAAACAATATGGATGGAACTTTCCAGAATTGTGGTATCACTTTCCTGCAAAGCTTTAACCATCAGAGAGTTATCTTTTACTGGGGCTTTTAGCTGCAGGAGACTGAATTACTAACAGTTTTTTTTTGTGTGGATCTGATCTCTTCTTTCGCAGGAGTGGATCTAATCACAGTCTGTGATATTTGTCTGTGCACACAGGATGTCTGGTTTCAGGTGAAGGTATGAGGAACATTAACTTGCCATACATTGCTTGCTTACATGTTTACACCAAGATCTGTAAACAAGTTATTTTTGTCCATATGATCATATATAGAGACAGTAAGTGATGAGAAGATAAGAATGGGCTGATTGTTCTGACTTGTACAAGCCCCTATGAAAGAGTTGACCACAAGGGGGTGCACACTGAACAATTATTTACATTTGCAGTTTGTTGAAGATTAAATAAACCACAGTGAGCATCAGATGTCTGGTTTTAATACAAAGTGGACTATTTTATGATATTACCATCTTGTCATTTATCAAAGAAGAACTCCAAAACCTGAAATTTGTTCATTTTTAGACAGAAAAATTCTGCAGTGTAGCTGTTCTAGTGGGCTT
Organism: Ictalurus furcatus; assembly: GCF_023375685.1. Lineage (NCBI taxonomy): Eukaryota > Metazoa > Chordata > Actinopteri > Siluriformes > Ictaluridae > Ictalurus > Ictalurus furcatus. The sequence goes on along the minus strand of NW_026521051.1, from coordinate 1,372,674 downwards.
TCACACTGGAAGTTTAGTCCAAAACAGAGCACTTTGCATGAAAAGTTGGTAATGTGACCGTCGTAATGTGGACTGGGAAGTGCACTGCGGTACCGAACCCGAGACTACCTGTAGAAGGTGGTCGAGTTCGGTTACACTGGAACTGTGAATGTGAATTGTCCCATGAATGTGAACGTAACTTGTATCCGGGTCCTCACTTGTTCAGGAAGTAGAGTAACCTGTGCTGAAGGCCTGTTGTGGTGATGATGTGTCATGACATGTTTTGGCCCAAATCTGCAGTAACTTTGAAAAAGTGGAGGCTCCTCTGAATATTGTGGAATTTCTTGATTTTGCGTTAATTTCTGTGATCACAAAATGGTGAAATTCTGGACTGACACATGGAAGATATGGAATGATAACAGAAGAATGTGACTTTGGGTTGTACCGTGTATTTTTTTCATGTAGCTTCATTATTTAGTATAAATGAAGGCAAGTGTGTGTTCTGTTCTTCATCTCTGCAGTCGTGTGTTGCCTGATAGTCAATGATTGCTGGAGCTCTGGAAATAGCAGGTGAGATTGCAGGCCGGAGTCCCGTTGCTGTCCAGGGAAGCAAAATCAACCTCCTCTACTCCTGAGACCACAGTGTAACTGAGAGCCTAGACTACATGGTAAGAATCTGCTTAAGACATGAATAGCATTTTTAGCCTCAAGGTAGACCCATGCACACACAGTATGGCCACAAACACAAAGTAGAGCAGTCGAAATCTGAGATTTCTCCTCTGCGTCTCCAGGCTACTTGGAACATGAACATGTTGCAGACACAGGATCTTATGAAGTCAGCGCAGGCAGCCCTGGAAAAGAAGAGTCCGAAAGACGTGCCCTTCTCCAAGCTTTAAAGGAGAAGATCCAGGGCTGTTGAAGCTGTGGTGGAACTGAGACTTCATCATCCACATATCTTTAATTCTTCTTGCTAAGTCTGTTTCTTTTTAGTCTTTTTATTTTTAGACTGGTCAAAAGACTGATTAGTGGAAGTGAAATGATAGATGAACTTTTAATTACTTGCTTTATTATTTGCAGGTGCCTTGTACAGTAAGACAGTGTAACTAATACTCAAAAGCTTGTTTTGTGTGTTAACATGTACAGTAGATGTACATATTTTTTCTGGTGCTGTGTGACTGCAGAATGTAGTGCAGTTAGCACATTAAATTTCCTTGGATGCTCACTTTTAACTCGAGGAGGTCACAGTTTGCCCAGACATCTTTTATTTAAATCTGTCAATCTGTCACCCACACGTCATTCTGGGGGAAGAAGAAGAGGAAGCTGGACAGATAAATTTATTTATTTATTTATCATTGCTGTGTTTCCTCAATCGAGTGCAGAAAGAAGAAAAACAACACAACTGATTTAAAAATAAAAATATAGAAAACAATCTAATGTAACGTTCTGATCCGGTTTGCTTTCAGTAGGAAGGCTGTCCTCTTTCCTGTTGCTCTTTCCCTTCTATTAGTCCATTTGTCCAGTCTGAATCGGTTTGATATGTTTCGAGATGATTCGGAGTCAAATAATTTTCTAGTGAGAGTCACACACTTCCAAACGAACTAGACTGAGATGAGTATTTGATTCTCACTAGAAAGTGATTCGACTCTGAATCAACTCGAAATGAATCAGTCAAACTGATTCAGACTCTATAAAAGGACTATGAGATGTGATTAAGATATATAGTCCAATGTTTTGCTTTACAATTCCACTGTGTGTGTGTGTGTGTGTGTGTGTGCGCGCACGTGTGTTTTTCAGGAGAACGAGAAACTCTGACACAACAGTACATCCTGACCATTGGTACTGTGTACACATCAACATACACACACGTCTCCATGCTGGACATCTCAGGAGCTTTCACACACGGTGCTAGGAATATCCTGGGACAGAGAAATGCACCTCCTAAGTGAGCGAGTTTAGCGTCAACCGGTGAAATTTGCTGTAGCGTGAACACTTTGCCCCCGTAAGCTTCACTCTCCGTCAGGTTCACTGTAATTTGACATAAAATGTACATGATGTTTATTTTTCATACATTTAGGATTTAATGGGTTTTTTTTTTTACTCTTCGAGGAGCAGAAATGATCTTTTGAGGCAGCTTCTTCATCACTACCTGCTCCGTTTGTCTGAAAAATGTAACGACCGGTTTCAAAAAGTCACGATGTCTTCAGTTCATGTGATTTTACTGTTGAATTTAAACAGGAAATGTGAAATATTTTTTTCCTTTGTTTCCTCTACTGTCTTTTTGCTGTGATCTTGAACACAGTTGTATTTTTTTTTAAATAATAAATAAATGATCATTCTAGTTCTCTCACTTTCCCTGTCCTAATTGTCCTGTATCTGTTAAATCCGTTTCATCTCTGGTCTTTCTGTCTGTATGAACACTTGTAGAAATGACATGTAGTCCATATTTTTAAATGATTTTATTCATGATTTTGAATTTAAATAAAGATATTCTTTAATTCTGTATTTTGTCATTTAATTATCATTAGAAATCAGAAGATCAGATTAAAGCCACGGCTTCTTTACCTGCCGAAGCTGTAAAACGTTCAATAAACCAGTCAATAGATCAACTGAATAAATGTAGATTTTTATTTACTGATTAGATGTATTGATGGTGTTGATAGATTATTTGAAGAGTTTTATTGATCTTGGACAGAATCATTCAGATAAATATTTTTAAAAAAAATAAAAAATTGATAAATAGTTGATGAAATAAATGTAGTGTAATGTACTGAGTCAAATATGAAAACTACAAATAAATAAAATCTATTTATATCTGTGTATAATTAAAAACCTCACTTAATACAAGAAATTCATATCCTAAATATTGCAAGTGATTAATCTGTTCATTTTATTCACCTGTTTAATTATTACTTTCTAAATAATAAACAAATGAATGTTCTGGATTCATGAGGAATGTTTACATTTTGTGTCCAAACTCAAAAGTTTAAACAAAGTGTATATTTATGATAATAAAGCACAAAGAACGTGAAACATCAACACGACTACAATCATCGATTAATTAAATTAAATATTAATTTTAAAAAATTAAATTGAACAAGAGTAAGATAAAGTATATTTTTAATTAAAATGTAATTAGAAAGGAGCACTTTTAAAGTGGATTTGATTAAAATAATGATAAAGCTGTTTTTTATGTATTTGTATATATTATCCTCTATCGTGTTTAAGAAGAAGAGAATAATGAAGCTTTTTATGAAATAATATTTGGGTTTATTTTATTTTATTTTCTCCTCACAGATTCAAATTTACGTCAACGTCCGTTACGTTGGTGACGTCACCGCGAGCACGAGAAGTCGAAGTGAGGAGCAGAAAGCGTTGTTAGTGTTAGTGTTAGTTCTGGCCCGTTTGGACCCAAAATAAAGTGAGTTTATTCGGTTCTGTGTAACCAAACCCGTTCTGTGCTGTATTGTGTGTATGTGTGTAGTTAACGGTGTTAACACCTGTGTTTCAGGTGTATCAGTATGAAGCAGGCGGTGACGGCGCACTGATTCACTCTCGGAGCTCGGTTCACTAATGACCGAATCACTGAGGAACCGACCAAAGATATCTCACACCCGCACGGAGAAGAAGAACAAGAGGAGAAGTGAGAAATAACATTTTATAACTTTTTTTATTCACTCCTCTGGTTCAATATTAATGTTAATATTATACAAATATGCTAGCGGTGCTAGCTTTTGAGGAGGCAGTCCAGTCCACGCATGCACAGTGTAATTAATGAGCAAGCTAATCGAAATGTGATTAGCAAATAGGTCGATGTTATTTTTGATTCTATTTAAAACGATGAATTCACTCTGTCAATAACTGCCCCGTCTGAGAATACTGCATGATTTACTTTTATAAGTGGACATGGCCACCTACTGGACTGGAGTGTGGGCAGTCGATTGGCAGAAAAAATCAAATAAAATGGGGAAAAAAAAACAAAAAATACAAAAACAATACTACGTAAATAAAGGAAAAATAAAGAGATAAATAACTATATACTAGATATTTAGCCACAGTTCTTGTATATTTATTTACAACCACTGCATATAGACACGTGTATAACCTAATAGACCTATATAAGATATAACCCAGCACACCTATACTATAGCACTTGCAATGGAAACATACACTACCGTCAAACGTTTAGACACATTCATTCTTTATTCACCCCTCGAAAAAAATTAATTTTTAATTTTTAGGATCTTCAAAGTAGACGCCCTTTTTCCAGAAATGTATTCTTGGCATTTCTCACTTGATATCTTGAGGAATTTCCCTGAGATGCTTTTTAAACAGTATTAAAGGAGCCTCATTTCACTGCTGACTTTGTTCCCGTCTTAATTTCTTTGTGGGATATAATATATATTTTTTAGGAATACGATCTGCAGATCACTGATAGGAACCAGGTTCTGCTGGTCAGTCACGTTAGGAGGTTGGGTCCTGCAGCAGCTCCTCCACCAGGACCTGTCTTACTCATCCCGGAGTTCTGCTACCTCACAGGTCTCCCGCACAGAGCGGGAGAAACACAGCGCTTAATCATTGTCTGCTTCTTATCGCACTAATTGTTGTAACTTGCTCAGGTCTGACTGATAAGATGCGCACGACTTTAACATCATGAAGGACCTTTCCACTCACACCAGACTGACCCCAGAACAGTGGGAGAACCGCCTCAACAGATTCATCAACAACATGAGCAGGTACCGGATAAAAGAGACTGCATTATTAATTCAATTCTGCTTTTGTCTGTATAGCGCGTTTAACAGCGTACGATGTCACAGAGCAGCTTTACAGAAACTTATACATTCTTTACATTTAGAAATTTATCCTTAACGTGCAAGCCAGAGACAAATTTTACAAAAGAAACATTTGTAGCATGCATATAAGGGATGTGTATTTACTTTACAGAGACTATCCCGGGCAACACGAGGCTGAAAATATAGCGTGATGGTTTTTCTGATTATATCATTCTTAAGTTTAATGATGGATATACACTACCGATCAAAAGTTTGTGGGCACCCGACTGAAATGTTTTTCATGATCTTAAAAGCCTTTTGATCTGAAGGTGTACGATTAAATGTTTGAAATGAACGTTATACCAATTTACACTGCTGAATTTTTCAGTGAATCTCTTCCAGGAATGCCAGTGTTCAGACTACACTCAGCACATGGGGTCTAAGCTTTGAGAACAAGCTGCTGAATCTGACTGGAAGAGTTCTTCCTGCTGAGAGGATCCTACAGGGAGCGAGAGCAGTAAGGGGGACCACAGAACACAGAGAACACAGAACTGTACACAACACGTGTCGCACTCTTGCTGAGTAGAGTTTGTGTGTGTGCGCGCAGTACGAGCGCAGTGCGCGCAGTACTTCAGCAAGACTTTAACGCGAACACGCTTTAAACCGGTATTTCCCGTCGCAGCACACGCACAGGTTTGTTTAAGATTAGCACGCGCACACTTATAATATTGTCACTACAGATCCCATGGAAATGAATGCTACTTTTAAATGGTTTTACTCTTCAACTTATAAATCTGAATTTCCTGCAGACGATACTAAAGTGAATGCATTTCTTCAAGACCTTTGTAACCCTGTTATTGATTTGAATACTGCCATGCAACTGGACTCCCCACTCTCTCTTGAAGAAATTTGAAATTCAGTTAAAACTATGCAATCTAACAAAGCTCCTGGCCCGGACGGGTTTCCAGTTGAATTTTTTAAAACGTTTATTGGAAAATTAGCTCCATTGCTTTTATCTGTGTTCAACGAATCTTTGGAATGTGGGTCTTTGCCTCCAACTCTGACACAAGCCACTATAGCTCTCCTTCTTAAGGAGGGTAAGGATCCGTCCTCCTGTGGTTCTTATAGGCCGCTGTCTCTGCTTAATGCAGATGTAAAGGTGTTGGTGAAAGTAATGGCATCTCGTTTAGAGGACGTTATCCCTTATATCTGAAGAGCAAACCGGTTTTATAAAGGGACATCAGTTGTTTTTCAATACCCGTACGCTCTTTAAATTATTCAAAGCATTCGGCTGAGATTGGGATTTCTTTAGATGCTGAAAAAGCATTTGACAGGGTTGAGTGGGTTCAATCCACATCAGAGAGGAATGATTTCTAGGATTTATGATTTTATTCTGGCGTTAGGTAGTGAGGCGAGTACCAAAATTAAGAATGCGTGGGAAATGGTGTTAGGTGTACAGATAAGTGAGGAGTGTTGGGAACGTGCTATAGGTAGGATACAGTCTATCACTTCCTGTGCTCGTCTTGGTCTCATCCAGTTCAAAGTTTTAGAGTCCATCTGTCCAAGTCGAGACTTTCTGTGATGTATCCGGACGTAGAGGACAAGTGTGATAAATGCCATGGCTCTCCCTGTCATCTTGGCCATATGTTTTTCTTCTGCCCAGATCTCCATGGTTTTTGGACTGGTTTCTTTACTGCCATTTCCACTATTCTCAGAGTAGATTTAAAACCTTGTCCATTCATTACTATATTTGGGATTCCTGGTGCCTCAGTTCTATTACGCTCTGTACAAAAAGAAATCACTTTCACATCCCTAATAGCAAGACGTTCCTGCGGCTGGTTCATGTAAATAACTTGTACAGTCAGGCAGGTGTTGGTTGTTTAAAGAAACCTTTTATTTAACAAAAAACAAAATAAAAATCGGCTCCTCAATCTTCGACATCCTTCTGAAAAGACACAGACAAAATAGAAATCACACGCTGCAAGGACACAGCCAGGTTCTCTTTTACACACACCTGAGAGGAGATAAACCAGCTGAACTTTCTAATCTTACATTAAACATCCAACAAGCAGCTTTCGGAGCATCCTCCAGGGGTTGCATGTTCTAGTCCGCTGCTGCCCTGTAGTCAGCATTCTCGTAGTCAGCATTCTCTCGCGGCTCCGGGTCTCCCACCTCTGGGTGAACACCTCCCCCCATTGAGGCAGTGACGCCTCACCCATAACAGCGCACCCAGCTCTCTTCCTGTGAATAGATAGCTTCATACATAATAGTTAGTGGTCTCATATATGTTTTTGAGTCATCTGCAATTACTCCAGCGGCAGTCCTTCATAAGGAACAGACACAGACATGGGTCGACCCGTAAGCATCTCATGCGGTGTTAGATACATATTGCTGTTAGTCTGCATGTGCTAGGTCATTAGTGCAAGAGGCAGAGCATCTACTGAAATATGTTTAGTATCAGCACAAATTACATCAAACACAAATCAGGGTATGCCAGACCTATCCCTGGTCAAGGAAAAACAAAATTTTTTTTTTTTTTTTTGAGCACAAATATCACATTCAGGTTATCCTCCACCATTAAGTGCAGAGTCCATAAGGTCCCATCAGAATTCAATTAAACTATTTGCTCGATAAGTGGCGTTCCAACGCTTTTTCCTAAAACCACATTGCATTCAAACAGACGACACAATCCATGGGCCAACACGTCAGTGTTTATCTATATATTTATATATATTAACAATTCTACCCTTAACCAGGTTGCACTCTGTAGTGATAGCTTTTAATTCAGCCAATTGGGCAGAACAGGGTGTTCATAATGTTTGTGAAATTTCAGACCCGTAACTGTTAAGCTCAAGGAAGTATGAATTTCGGCTAGGCAATCGTGGGTGTTCTCAGTGACTGATTGACTGATTGAGTGACTGGCTCCACAGAATTAATTACACCACTACAGTTGGTGTGTTAGGCACACTACTAGGTTTAAGAATTTCAGTTTGGGTGGTACATAGATTAACCCCATATCCCCATATCCTGTTCTTTCAAAATAGAAATGACCTGGTGTGATGAACGTAAGATCGATGTGTGAGAGAGCAATTTTCCCAGTGATCCGCACTAAGAGAGCATCTCCAGCCTGGCAATCCGTGTGCCACCAAATCCAATGTTTTCAATACATAAACTACAGCCCTGTAAGCGCCCCACTCTCCTGAGCCGGGACCCCCCCCTTTCAGTCACATGTAAGACACAGTCTGTGTTGTGGTTTGCCAGCCATAGTTCAGGTGCAAAGCATAAGTCCATTCAATGTCAGGCTTGTCCAAAGAACACCCGGATCTCAGGATGTTGTCCTTTAGTGAGCAATCAGTGATCCACTGCAGACCATACTTGACAACGTCCAGGAACATTTGTTGTGCTTTTATGGGGCGGAGGATGACCCCAATCATGTCCTGTCGGCCTTGGGAGCGTGCAAGGGAGTCTATGACCGCAGAGGAGTACACCGCAGGGGAGCCCACAGCCTCCGAAGGAGACGCCTCCAGGTGTACTACTGATCTAGGCATGTTAAGGGGAGTAACGGCCTTGAGCTCTCACATGCAGTCACTTGGAAAAAGCGCTGATCAATAATAATATCATGTGGAATGGAATTACAGTTACAGGTTACAGTTGGGACATCTTATATATATATATATATATGTATATATATATATATATATATATATATATCCCATATACATCATACTATAGATAATGGTTACTGGGTGGGTTGGTTGTGTTGCAGAACTTATCGCATTTGTTATCACAGCTTGCTGTAATAATGTTAGACTAAGTGGGCATGTCCCTTCATCCTTTTCTGAGGATCGAAGATATTGTTTACAGGACAATAGTACTGGAAACTGGAGACAGACAACTGGGAACACACAACTGCAAAACCCATCATTAAATGTTCAATTTATGCATCAGATCTAGGCCTTAAAACGGTAAATATTTATCGTGATTTACTATACCCTGATTTTAATAAAGCAGGAAGCTATTAAAAACAATTCAAAATGAGGAGTTCAGTTTTTAACGTGTTAAGACTTCTGATGTTTACAGATCACTCAAGTTCGATATAAACACATCACAAGGCCCTGATTGTGTGGAGTCTGTATTTCTAAACTTAGCAGTTGATATTATTTCATCTCTTTTAATTTATCATTTTAATCTTTCATTGGACAACGGGGTAATACCAGAAATTTGGAAATCAGCTTTCTTATTTATTTATTTCATTTATTACATTAAATCAGGGACATCCAACTATATTAGTTCATTACAATCCAATCCTAAAGCCTCCTGTCCCTTGTAGAAACCCTTTTCAGTGAACCGTTCACATGTTATCAGTCTGCAAGAAGTCTAAGGTCATATAAACATATCAGCACAACTGTTGTTTTGAAAGTCTTAAAACAGTGTCACGGTACCCTCTGCACTTCCCTGTCTGCCGATTTATAAAAGGCTCTCGACACAGTGAATTAGGAAATATTGCTGCAGAGATTAAATAATGTTGGTCTATCAAATCCTTTTAAAAATTAATAACGTAATCTCTACTGCTCTAATCAAACGAATAACACCTCTCATAAAAGGAGTCTTCCACTCTCATGTATAGTTAACCTGTAAAATAGTTCTAGTCTGTTTACTTCAACAATACAATCCCAATTGGCAATGATACATTCTTATCCCTTCCTGATTTTCATTTACCAGATAGATATTGAGAAAGGAAAACAAAATTCCTTTAGTCTACTAATTTGTGGTGTACACTAACCTAACATATTAATATGCCAATGTGTGATAATCCCAATAATAGAGTAAATGAGGTTGAGATCTAGATATGTATTTACAGTCCCCTAGTCACTTTTATCCCCCTAATTACTATTCAAAACAACCTAGTAAGTTTGGTTTTATGTATACAACAATAGTGTTTAGTCTAACTGGACATGCATGTACCCCTTTTAACTCTTATTAACTTATGACTGTACCACACTCAAAATATCACTCAGATCCTTCATACATGACATTTAAATGTAATTTAAACGCTCACTTTGGAGGAATGTGAATATGTATTTAACTTAGTCCAAAATAAGATTTATCATCCATGAGCTTTGTTTCAACTTACCACCAAGTTGTTACCTTGGCTGAGCGCCCAATTGTGAAAGGCATAAGATTCGTCCTATAATTTTATCCATTTCATTTAAACCGTATTTGACCATATTAAGGTAGTGTTAAATCTACTCATATCACAAACCACATTTCCCATCCTGCACTGCGGTCCACAAACATGGCTAGCTGCCATGGACTGCAATTCCCAGCTCACACATACCTGCATCCAGTTCTCAGCTACCTACCGTTTACCGACTTATCAATTCACTTCACAGATTGCGCAGTACATGCTCCATTCCTCGAGTTTGTGACCACTGCTTTGTATCATTTAAATATTGTAACTCGTATACTTTGTATGACATATCCATAGCACACCGTATACCACATATGTATATATATACACACACACACACATATACATACATATACACACCCACACCTATATATTTGCATACCTACTCTATTCTATTCACCAATCTACGGTTCAGGAAAAACAAACCACTTCAACCTACACTGTTGTAAAGGGACTGTAATTAAACTAACTCCCAAACTCATATCAGCACAACATGTCAGCAAAAGGAACCATTATGCAAGGCTGCCTAATCCAGATACTCGTACTCCCTGCAAAACCTAAATTCCACATTACGTACTCACCACCTTATTCTAATGTTACGGACTCAGATATCACATCTGTAACATGCGTACAACACCTTACAGAGAGTTTAAAATGTGCAGACTACTACTGCCATCTGACCTTACTAATTACTTATCATTGGACATAACCAGCATTTAAAGAGAAAATATGCAGAAATTATTCCTCATTATGCAACATGAATACCACACGCCAGAAGAATTCACACTTACACTGCTTAACAATGTATAGACACGTACCCGTATAGGAATCACCGATACACAAATTAGTTATGGTTATCCCAGCTCTTGTTAGCGAGTCAGTTCATGAAGGTAGAGCGTTCTCTAAAACCAAATGTTTAGGCTCAACATTATCTCAACAGGGAGGATGTGACCTAGCCTGATACGGGGATCAGCCAGAGACTGTAACCTCGGGTCTGTTTTACTTTTCAGGGTTTTTTATTAATATCACTCAAAATGAACAGGTTCACATGTCAATTTTATCATTAATCAGGCAAAGATGTCGATATGCCTGTGCAGAAGAAACTATGTGGCACACCGCACAACACATAAACTGTTAGTAAAGTTCTCTCCGGACTGATAACTTCAAGAAATACTGATTAATTTTTTTTTATTTTTTTTTTTTTACAGGAATATATTTACGTATATATTTATATATATATATATATATATATATATTTATGTTGAATCACCTTGACTTTAGTGTTTACGCGTGAGATAACTAAAAGGGGAAGGAAAACAAATCTCTCGCTCGCGCTCTCTCCCTCTCTCGCTCCTACGACCTTCTTGATTGCCCCTGGTCCCATGCCCCTCCTGCTCCTGTATTTCCCCCAGTCTCTTGTCTTTTTGCTTGTGCACCCTCGGCAGTGACCCTGGCCTCGGGGTGCTAGTGCTGGGGGGAATCTCCCCGTGCTCCGGCCACCCCGGAGTGCGGGTCCAGTTTTTCATATACTCCTGTAGTTCCCTGTCCCTCTCCTTGTTGCCTACCTGTGGGAGGTCCAGCCGTGGGCTTTCGCTCTCGACCGGGGTTCTATCCTCGTATTCGGCAGCTCCTTCTTCCATTTTGATAGGTTCTCCATCCTCCCGCATGCGATGCCTCATTCTTTGGTATCCGGTGAATGTTCCCTGTATGTCCACCTCAGTTTCCTTCCATTCATCTTCTCTGTCTTCCAGGTCTTGCATCATGTAGAGCCCGGCAGGTGGGGCACTTCCGACAGGCCTCGCTGGAGGATGGTACTGAGGGGTATATGAGGGCGGGGCCTCGGCCCATTCCTTCTGAACGGCCTCTTTTATCTTTTTTCCTAGGCTTGCTTCCTTTTCTTCTTTCTTCCGTATCACCGCCTCTGCTCGTTCTCTCTGCCGTCTATCCTTCTCCTTCTCCTCTTTCCCTGCCTCCACAAACCAGTCCACTATCTTCTCTGTCTTCACATATTTCTCCCTCAATCTCACGCCTTTTTTCTGTTCATTCCATACAGCTAATCTCTCTTTCATTATCTGGCATAGCTGTTCATCAAAAGTACCTTCCTCGGGCCATTTCCACTCACCACTAGTCTTCTCACTCCATTTTTTACAATAATGCCTAATGTCCTTCTCATCTGTACAGTGTTTGCTTATCACCCTCTCTATCGGGCTCATCTTTTTCTTACATTCAGCCATAACTCTGGCCGTGTCTCACACCTCTCAGCCCTTAGAGTCTGTTGTATATGTCCCCTAAATCCACTAAGTTATCCCTCACAGCCAAATGTTTTCCTCCTACCTTGTCCTGCCGTTCCAGCCTGCTTAGCCTATCTCGTACCGATTTATGCCCGCTTTTCCCTTCCGTCCGTACTCGGCCCAGCCAGCCTCCCTAGGGACTCACATACACTCAGAGTACATACATTCAATCAATTTACTTATGACGATTAATTAAGTAAATGCTTCAATTAATCTTATAAATCTTAAGTTTAACTGTTTCACACAGCTTCACACAACGGCCAGTCCGGCAATTCTTACATGTTTACAATATTCTTAGACATAATATTTACCTAGTCAATATTACCCAATTTTGGGTAATTAAACAAAAATTAAATTGTATTATTATCTGTCATTTAACTGAACAACACCTTCATAATTTATGGAATATAAAGGAAAGGTCCCAATGGACTGACTCACTGATTTCTCAACAATTTTGTTATATATTACTGGTCTAGAAGTTCTTATTCACACAATGGGCAGTCTGACAGATGCCTAAAATATTTACAATGTTCTTGCATGCTCCCCCAATTTTTAAAACACTCACACAGCAGTTATTGATACCAATAAAATTATAATACACACAGCCACACCCGACTCACAGAAAGTCCGTACCAGATTCAAAACATTAAAACAAATTTTTAAAACAAAAAACTCACACTGTTCTATGTTACTCAGCTCAATCTGAAGTGTGCACACACACACATTTTTCTTCTTTTCCTTTTTTTCTTTCCACACAGACGGCAGGCCTGCTTGCGCAGATAAGAACAGATAGGAACACACACATACACCCCTTTCTATCAACAACGCCGGCAAGCTCACATACACACATTGTATTCCACATTATTACACTTATTTATGTTACTACATGAAGTTTTCAAAGTATAAAGCACCTCCATACCAGCTCCGTATGCATGAAGCTTACAGTCATACAAATTAAATCCAACTTTCCCCCGAAAAATTTGTTCTTTTCTCTAAATCTTATCCAACTTATCCAACACACATATCTCTTTATGTATGGAGCTCATGTTCAGAGCACTAATAAATACATTTACATTCTTCTCCAAAACTTACACGCTCTCACACCGCACTCATATTACAAGCACATATATTATAAGCACACACATTTGTTAGTACACATTCCATTCATACACCGGGCACGCTGTATTGCGCGACCCGGACCTGGGCCCCAGGATTTATTTCCCCTCTCTATCCAGCCCTGGAATCTAATCTATCTATCTATCTTTTTATCTATCTTTTTCGAGCGGTATTAGGGGTCCCCACCAATGCAGCCGCCACTAGTCTGCTAGTCTAGTCTAGTAGCTGGTATCTGGGGTCTGAGGCCTCATTTTCCACCTGCTTCCTATCCCAGCCCTGGAGTATTTCTCTATTTCTCTTCTCTTTTTTTCTACCTTTTTTCTACCTTTTTTCCCTTCCTCCAGCGGTATTGCAGGACTTTCACTCACACAACACATATACAATTTCATTACACAGTCTTATGAACCTTATACAATTAAAAAAGTACAATCTTCTACAATCTACACTTCTCTTACCTCTTCTCACTCACTCAAGGTTCTTTTGGAGACCCACTTAGTCTTTCTTCCCACCCCGGGGCTTCCCAATCGTAACAACAGACCACTAAAACAGAGCTTTGAAATAACAGCCGTCTGCAATGCCTTTTCCTATACGGCCTGTCTGTTGCTTAGAAAGCGAAGTCCCACGGGAGAGATTCCAGACATAGAGATCTTAGCCCAGTCCCTTCGTGGTCGCCAAATGTTGGCTCAAATTTAGCCTATTACCCAAAAACACTTAAAATTCATCATAGAAGCCAATACTCACATCTACCTCTGAGCCCAGTTGGAGATAGAAAAAAATACACCAGCCGTGAGTGAGAAGAAGCAAGGGTCCAGCTTTATTGTTCCATTCCACCACACGAGATCCACACCGATGAGAATTCTCAGAGGTGATCCCAATACCCTGAGCTTAAGCTCCAGTATTTATACTGTATTTACACACTAAATAACCCAGATGTTTCAAGAAGACTATGATCTCACTACCAATAGGGTTAAAAAAGAGCTCATTTACCTTACTCTTATGTTCCAGAAAAGGGCTATTCCACTTACACATAGAATTGAAACCAGGGGTTTTAATTTACACATAAAATCAGAACCCAGGCATTTCTAATAACCCAGAAAATAAAAACCCAGAGTTTTGAATTACACAGAGAATCAGAAACCAGAGTTTTGAATTACACAGAGAATCAGAAACCAGAGTTTTGAATTACACAGAGAATCAGAAACCAGAGTTTTGAATTACTCCACTTGTCTGCGTGCCGCTCCGACCCTGAGCTGCAGTGCCACATCTCCTCTCTGAAGGGCATGAATGTGTTTGGCGTGTCCCGTCATGACTTGCTGTTCTCTAATGAGGATACTCTGCAGGACGAGGACAAATATGGTCACAATTTGGCCCATATCTGTTCAGCGGTGCCATATCTAGGCCATATGTGACGGATAATACCCACATGTGGCCCAAATGTACTTGCTATTTGGGATGTCTGGTTGGGGTGTGAAAATTTTAGATGCTGGATTGACAGTTATATTATTAAATAACAATATGAACAGCAAGATTATTAATTGGAGTAGCATAAGTAATGAAAATAGCAAATGTTAATATTCATAAATACAGGTAATGGGATTTAGTGTTAATAGTGCAAGAGTAAGTGTAAATATGAATCTGAAACAGATGTGGCTGTTCATCTCGGTGCTTTAATTGAAGAAAAAGTCAAAAAAATTTTAGCCATGTTGCATAACGTACATAAAGGGCAAGCAGGCGGTGCTTGTGTCCCCAAACATGATCATTGCTTGCTTTGATGTACAAAACTCCTCATATGGCATAGAGCATGCACCATGCAGCATTCCTCAAATCTAGGCCTAATTCTAAACCACTTTAGCTGGAAGACCCACCCACACACTGTGTGTGTCAGTGACTGTGTCTGTACGGTTGGATGATGATGCAGGTGTGTGTGTGTGTGTCAGTGACTCAGGTGTCTGTACAGTAAGCTGATGAGCAGTTGTATCTCACTGTCTCCAGTGTTAATGTCAATGGCCTTCAGAAAAAAGTCCAGTGCTTCCTGTTTCCTCCCTTCAGACAAACACTGTTTCCCAGAATGCACCAGTGAATCAAACGATTCCTCTTGATGTTTGACATCATTTGGACTCTGCACTTCAGTGGCTGCACACTGATGCACAACTTCACTAGAGGCCAGTTGAACGTCAGTGAAGCTCTTTACCATCACCTTCCTCTTCCTCCTCGCACTCAACCATGTGTTCACTAGGCTCTGGCTCGTCCTCTGGCTCCTCCCACTCCTCTAATTTTTCCTCTTTCGTCTCTGGTTCCTCCTCTTCCTCCTCCATATCCTGCAGCTGTGACTCTACTCATGAGCGTCGTGATGCGATTGATGTGTTCATGCTGCATCTGCGGTTGGTGCCATTATTCAGCATGGATTTGGGTGTGGAAGATCTGAGGCCCATGAAGCTGCGAGCTAATGGACTGCTAGCCAAAACAGGTTTCTCCACCTCTTCTTCTTCATGCCCCTCTTCCTCACCATCATAGATGACTCGCAGTTTTTTCTTCTTGGTGGGGCAGAGCAAGGACTCGTCTGCTGCAGTGAAATATACTGATTTCTGCCTACCACTATCATTGTTGGGTGTGGGGTCAGATTCATCTATAGCTCCAATGGCAGAGGTTTAGATGCATCAGCATCAAACTCGATGCAGGCTTTTGAATCAAAGTCCACCTCTGATAATGCTTTTGGTATGTTTGACTCAATTCCCAACAGAACTACAGATGAATCTGATTGCATGAAAGGAGAAATGTGCAAGGTCTGATTTGAGTGAGTGTGTATGATCGGATTTCTCCTCTATGATTAAACGCTCCTCATCATTTATGCTCTTAAACACTTGTCCAAAATAACTGTCCTGTCACCTGTGTAGATAAATCCATCACATGCTCATCCTTCACCTCCATCCCTCCATCCATGCTCATCGTCTCCAGCTCGTCCGATCCTGATTGGGTGAGATCCACCACGGCAGGTGGGCTGAGGTTATGGCAGGGTGGCGTGGTTTTGACATCATCCATCGTCGTGTGTTGGTCTGGGCCCTGTTGCCATGACAGCGGGAGCCAACTGGGTCCTGAGTTCTGATTAACGCTGTCCATCATGAGGCTGTGCAGCTGTGACTCGGCCTGGACCAGGTCCTGCGCTTTCTGCACACGCTGGTCACTGTAAATACAACACATACAAATACAACAGCACGGCACACTCCCGACTTCAAAAAAGAAATTGCAAGCATTCTAGCAAAAACTTTCAAAAACAATTCCTCTATTGAGAACTGCCCTCCTGCTTTCTGGACTTTTCTTACTCAGCAAGAAAAAGAAAAGAGAAACTTCGGCTCCGGTACAACCGACCTTTTACTACGCATAGAACATCTCTATTTGAGGAAGAGTAAGAAAACATATAGTTAAAAGTAAAAATACTAAAGTGTACCGTAACCCTAAAGCTGATTGTTTGGTGGGGAGGTGTGTCTGATTTGCTTATTCGGAAACAATCTGAGACGCTGTGACATTTATTTCTTCTGGTTTAGTCAAATTCAGATTAATGTTGTTTACAACACAGACAGCAGAAAATCCAGGTGGAGGAGTTTCAGTTTCTGACACTGTGGTCTCAATATCTTTAGAACGAGGAACTGAACTCTCCATACCTCCTGAACCACACCCTGATCACAAGCACTTGGTGCTAATGGGCTAGGGGTTAAGCTTTTGGAATTAAGGGGCTAGGGGTAGAGAATGAGTTAGGCAGTAGGAAATTACCTCTGTTACACTGTTGGTAGACTTGAAATGTGGAGTTTGTGGAATATCAGTAAGACTGTAATATCCAGAATGCACTGCATGAGATGAGAGTGAGGAGGGTACAGGATTCTCTGCAGTGCCAGTGTACACCTCAGAGCTCTGGACTCGAAACTTTACATTCTGAAACCCTGCAAGACAGAATTGTGTCCATAGCACATTATCAGTCTTACCCTGTGTGTGTCTGTCTGTCTGTCTGTCTGTGTGGTCACTTCTTCCATAAGGCATGTGTTGAGCCATGGCTGATGGATCACAGGACCTGCCCGATGTACGTGTGACATCCTCAAATCCCTCAGAGTAGAGGTGAGGTGTGTGCGTAAATGGATTCATGAGAGTTTCTCATCTCTCTAGAGACGGATGTTGAGGAGCAGCACATGTAGACGGTCACTTCTGCTTTGCATTCGTTTCCCAGCAGCACTGAGTACTTTCACACACACTGTGACTCAGTCTCCAGCATACACCCCAACTCCGAGTCTCTCACACAGCGATGCTGCCTTTTCTGGATATGAATCTCTGCATACAACAGAGCAGCTGGGTCCTGCTGACCACACACATGAAGGTGAGAAGTGCACGTGCACACACACACTGTATTTCAGCCTGCCTTGCTGAATTCCAGAAGCTGCTGCTAATGAGCTAGTTTGTTCACTGTGTGTGTGTGTGGGGGGGGTATTATTTTGGAAGCACACACCTGTATTTGGACTAAACATACTAGCATGACCACAAAAAGATTCAAGATTGTGGCTCAACTGACGAGAGGCCATAAGGTTTGTGAGAACGCTGATATTCTTGTCCTAGGTTCGATGGAAACATGGTGTCAGGACGTGCGCTGGTCTGTCAATACAGTTCCCTCTGAAGCCCAGGATTTGTTTTTACTATACACTGAAGACATTTGGGTTTGAGATATGTCGGTCATTTTTAGGACATTCCAAACATGTTCCAATATTTTTGATCATTTGAAAAATGGGTAGGTTTAAACACAAGGTGCCATATTTTAAGTTGTTTGACCAGAATTTAATTTCCTAATATTTACATCTAAATTTGTTAATCAACTCCTATTCATCGTTTGATCTCAAGCCCAAATGTTTCCAGTATATGGCAAGCCAAAATAATTGTCCTTGCTGTTCTAATACTTTTCTCCATATAATGGGAATAGCTCAGCAGCGGTGTTCTTCACAGTGGCTGACAGTTTTTGGTGTTGGTCTTGTCACCTGTGGAGATCCAGGGCAGGTTTCATGGTGATTTTCTCTGGCAGGTGGGGCATCTTCAAGTTACTTGGTTACAGTTATATTTCTATAGCACTTTTCTAGACACTCAAAGTGCTTTACACTGGGAGGAGACCACTAGTGTGTATCCTCCACCTGGATGATGGGACAGCAGTCATAGTGCTCCAGAACTCCCACCACACACCAGCTATTAGTGGAGAGGAGAGAGTGATGTAGCCAATTCAGAGATGGGGATTATTAGGGGGTGATCGAGAAGGCCAATGAGGGAATTTGGGCAGGACACTGGGGTTATACCCCTACTCTTTTTTTTTTATTTATTTATTTATTTATTTATTTATTTATTTTTATTTATGTTTTATATTTTTAATGACCACAGAGAGTCAGGACCTCAGTTTAATGTCTCATGCAAAAGACAGTGCCGTTTATACAGTAGTGTCCCCGTCACTATATTGGGGCATTAGACCCCACACAGACCACAGGGTGAGCCCACCCTGCTGGTCTCACTATTACCACTTCCATCAGCAAGCTTAGTTTTCCCCAGGAGGTCTCCCAGTACTGGCCAGGCTCAACCCTGCGTATCTTCAGTGGGACGCCAGGCAAGAGCTGTAGGGAGAGATGGCTCTGGTTATGTATTTCTGCATTCAGTGATGGACTGGGAACCTGTTTTCTCGTAGCTGCCCTAACTGTTTAGGAGGGCGTGCTCCTCAGTGCAGAGGTACGCTTCCATATGGAGGCTCTATTCAATGACTGTACCCTGTGCTGTGATTGGCTTGCAGGTTTGGAGGCAGTGTGTTTGAAGTGCCACTGCACTACGATAAGCCCGCCTTTGAGAGTGAAACTCGCAGCTAGGAGACCAGCAAAACACACTGTGACTGTAAACACACACACACGCACATGCGTACATGTTCACATACACTATACATACATTTACAGTCACAGGTTTGGATTTAAAAATGCATTTTATTTAATTTCTGTGTGTGAGTTATTTAATGACCTCATGCTGTGGTTAATGGGAGGAAAATCTCTCTTCTCTTTTATCTCTGGGGTGTGTGTACTGGAGAAACACACAGTTCACCAGCTCCCTCTGCTGGACATGTGTTGCATTACCTCTCTCTTTCTCGCACACACAGTCCGTATATACTGAATTTGCCATGTGACAGGTGTTCCTGGTTCAGTATGGGTGGAGCTTATGTGAATTTTTTTTCAACTTAATCATGTGACATCCGTTAGCTTTTCTTTCCACTTGTTCAGCTTGATCATCTATTTAATGCTGTATAGCGACTGCTGGGTAGGTAACGTTAATGTTCGCTATGTTAACTAGTGCTGTGGGTAGGTGACGGGCTAGCACAGCTGATATTACTAAACTATTATACTGTTTAATTATAGGCAGGCTTTTATGCCCACAAATACTAAAGAAATAAAAACAGAAGCTAGTGGTAATGTTATACAGTTCAGATTATACTTAAGCTCCGCCCTCACTTACTCAGACATGCCTGTCAATTGGCACAAAAAGCTTGCTATTTAAAAAAAAAAAACAAAAAAAAAACTTAAAATTATTCTAATTTTACAAAATATCAAAATGTGTCCTTTTATGTGTGTGTGCTTCACAATGTGGCCTTATTGGTATCTTCTGTACTCTATGAACTACTGATCTGAGCTGTTAAATAAGAGGTGTAATTTTAATCAAATTATAGTGATATGAAAATGTAAACTGTAAATAAAGTCTCTTTTTATCATGAATGTGTGTGTCCACTTGATCCCTTGGCATGAGCGGGGATATTTATCTAGAGTATCAGTTACTATACGAAGTCTGTAGTAACAGCATTTCTCTGAAGATGATTTAATGGAACTTGTGTTTAGAGTGTAACTTGTACTTTAGTTTTCTTCATTTTCCCAAAATTTAACACCAGATACTTCACAGTACACGAATACCACATGGAGATACAAACTTTATAGTTGACGTGAGGGTAACACTGTTTACACAAGGGTAACAGGCTTGACACTGAGGTAACACTGTTTACACAAGGGTAATAGGGTTGACACTGAGGTAACACTGGTTACACAAGGGTAACAGGCTTGACACTGAGGTAACACTGGTTACACAAGGGTAACAGGCTTGACACTGAGGTAACAGGGTTTACGACCTTTAAGTGTAGAGATCTGATTAATTTTATGTACATATGCGTGTTCATGAATAAAAAAACGTACTGTCATGTCTGCTCAACTTTTTTTTGATGAGGGATATGCAAATTGAATTTAAATTCACTAGTCTTACTTAAATTTCCTATATTAACTTGTAGATTTTAATTATAAATATATTTTCTAATTATTATAGTCTCTATTGTATCACTGGAACAATGGCCCATATACACTCAGCTAATCACGTGACAGCAGCACTGTACATGAAATCATGCAGCTACAGGTCAATAGCTTTATTAATGTTCACATCAAACATGTATTATTGTGTATGGGGAGGACCGGGTGGGTGTGAGACCCAGTTTCTGTCCCAATTTCTGTCCCAGTCTGGCCCGGCTCCTTCAGGAACTACTTTATCTGATGTGTATATCAGCTGCTTATTTCTTCTTGGCCTTTACACACAGTAAAGGTTTACTGTGCTGCAGTTCTACATGTCTTTATTCTTTTGACCATTAGGGGGTCTCCAATGTAAACCCTTGAGAAATTAAACATTTTCAACACATCTGTAATAAAGCTGCAACTTTTGGGGTTTTGAGGGGTTTTTTTTTTTTTGGAGAGTTTTTTCAGGTTTGGAGGGTTTGAGGGGTTTTTGGACTGTTTTGGCGGGTTTTTTGGGTTTTGAGTTTTTTAGCATTTCGGAGGGTTTCAGAGGTTTTCTGAGTTTTTTTTTAATTATTTTTTATGGTTTTGGAGGGCATTGGAGTGTGATGATGATGGTGACAATGTTGACGATGTTGATGACGACGATGATGTTGACGATGATGATCATGATGACGATGATGGTGACGATGATGATGATGACGATAGATGATGACTATGACCATGATGATGACAATGTTGATGACGTGATTATTATGATGATGACGATGAAGATGATGATGACGGCGACGATGATGATAACGATGGTGATGATGATGACAATGACGATGATATGACGGCGATGATGGTGACGATGATGATGATGATGATTACGATGATGGTGACGACGAAGATGACGATGATGGTGATTATGATTACGATGATGAGAACGATGACGATTATGATGACGATTATGATTATGATGACGGTGACTATGGTGATGACGGCAATGAGGGTGACAATGATGGCAATGATGACAATGACGACGATGATGACGATTATGAGGACGATGATGATGATGATGGTGATAATGGTGGTGATGATGGTGATGATGATCTGAAGTCTTTATTTTCTCCTACAGCGTGTATGAAGCAGTGCTGCACGGAGCAGATGACGGAATGTCTGGACTGGATTATGGCTGAATGTAAGAATTTGTATTCAAAATTTCTGCAGAGTATGGCGATCTCCTTCATACAGAAGTCAGATGGTTGAGTAGGAGTAAGGTACTTCACCGTTTTATTTCCTTGGTGAGTGAAATTAAGGCTTTAATGGAACCAAGGGGGGGGGGACACTAACCTGTTGTCTGATGGCTGCTTGATCTTGCATTCTTGGCTGATGTGACAGAGAAACTGAATCAGCTCAATCTTCAGTTACAAGGTAAAGACAAAACCATATGTGATATGATCAGTGCTGTGAAGGTATTTAAAGCAAAACTGTCATTTTACCTTCAGCAATTGAAAAACAAAAGATTGCAACACTTCCCCTCATTGGTAAAAATAGAAAGAAAGCCATGCAAATGCAACCAAAGTTTTGGATGTACTCGAGTATTGTGACCTCCTGTCCAGGCCTGGGCAGGAATCTGAGGAAAGGTTCAGTGATTTTGAGAATCTTGAGATATGTGTGGCATTTGTTGCCAAGTCTTTCATGGAGATAAACATGGATCACATTTCAAAGCAGATGGCTGAACTGTTCAATGTCAATGCTGTAGAGATGGAGTTGGAGGTTATTAATCTCCAAAATCATATCCAGCTGAAATCTCAGCAACATTCACAACATTTCTGGAGACTTGTAGACCCAGAAAACTACAAGAACATTCACCAAGCTGCCCTCAAAGCATCTGCTTTATTTGGATCTACAGACCTTTGTGAAGCAGCGTGTTCTGATATGAACATGATCGAATCTAAATTCAGAACAAGACTGACAGATGAACATTTAAATAATTGCCTAAGAGTGAACCTAAGTGCATACACACCAGCATATACAGTGAGGGAAAAAAGTATTTGATCCCCTGCTGATTTTGTACGTTTGCCCACTGACAAAGAAATGATCAGTCTATAATTTTAATGGTAGTTGTATTTGAACAGTGAGAGACAGAATAACAACAAAAAAATCCAGAAAAACGCATGTCAAAAATTTTATAAATTAATTTGCATTTTAATGAGGGAAAAAAGTATTTGACCCCCTCTCAATCAGAAAGATTTCTGGCTCCCAGGTGTCTTTTATACAGGTAACGAGCTGAGATTAGGAGCACACTCTTAAAGGGAGTGCTCCTAATATCAGTTTGTTACCTGTATAAAAGACACCTGTCCACAGAAGCAATCAATCAGTCATATTCCAAACTCTCCACCATGGCCAAGACCAAAGAGCTCTCCAAGGATGTCAGGGACAAGATTGTAGACCTACACAAGTCTGGAATGGGCTACAAGACCATTGCCAAGCAGCTTGGTGAGAAGGGGACAACAGTTGGTGCGATTATTCGCAAATGGAAGAAGCACAAAAGAACTGTCAATCTCCCTCGGCCTGGGGCTCCATGCAAGATCTCACCTCGTGGAGTTACATTGATCATGAGAACAGTGAGGAATCAGCCCAGAACTACACGGGAGGATCTTGTCAATGATCTCAAGGCAGCTGGGACCATAGTCACCAAGAAAACAATTGGTAACACACTATGCCGTGAAGGACTGAAATCCTGCAGCGCGCGCAAGGTCCGCTGCTCAAGAAAACACATATACATCCCTGTCTGAAGTTTGCCAATGAACATCTGAATGATTCTGAGGACAACTGGGTGAAAGCGTTGAGGTCAGATGAGACCAAAATGGAGCTCTTTGGCATCAACTCAACTCGCCGTGTTTGGAGGAGGAGGAATGCTGCCTATGACCCCTGGAACACCATCCCCACCGTCAAACATGGAGGTGGAAACATTATGCTTTGGGGTTTTTTTTCTGCTAAGGGGACAGGACAACTTCACCGCATCAAAAGGACGATGGACAGGGCCATGTACCGTCAAATCTTGGGTGAAAACCTCCTTCCCTCAGACAGGGCATTGAAAATGGGTCGTGGATGGATATTCCAGCATGACAATGACCCAAAACACACGGCCAAGGCAACAAAGGAGTGGCTCAAGAAGAAGCACATTAAGGTCCTGGAGTGACCTAGGCAGTCTCCAGACCTTAATCCCATAGAAAATCTGTGGAGAGAGCTGAAGGTTCGAGTTGCCAAACGTCAGCCTCGAAACCTTAATGATTTGGAGAAGATCTGCAAAGAGGAGTGGGACAAAATCCCTCCTGAGATGTGTGCAAACCTGGTGGACAACGACAAGAAACGTCTGACCTCTGTGATTGCCAACAAGGGTTTTTAAACCAAGTACTAAGTCATGTTTTGCAGAGGGGTCAAATACTTATTTCCCTCATTAAAATGCAAATCAATTTATAACATTTTTGATGTGCGTTTTTCTGGATTTTTTTGTTGTTATTCTGTCTCTCACTGTTCAAATAAATCTACCATTAAAGTTATAGACTGATCATTTCTTTGTCAGTGGGTAAACATACAAAATCAGCAGGGGATCAAATACTTTTTTCCCTCACTGTACCTCCCTTGTGGAATCAATGCAGTGTCAGTCAGCTCATTAACTGTAAATAAGTGTGAATGCACTTCATGTCATATTGGATATTCTGTGTTTGCAAACAGCGAAGAAGCACTAAGAAAACAAGTGGGAAGCCTGCCGAGAAGCCTATGGCACATTATGTTGACCCATTTATTTTCAGGTAGGTGATTCCTTCCTTTTGTGCCAACTACCATAAAGCACCTCGAGAAACTCCAAGTTACAATCCGTGCATTGGCCGGGAATCGAACCCAGGTCAACTGTTTGGAAGGCAGCTATGCTCACCTCTATACCACCAATGCCACGCTAGGCAATTCAACTCTGCTGAACAAAAGTTTAAGTATGTGCTCTTCTCATCAGCAGACCATAGGCAACAGCTAAAGGGCGCTCCTGTCGTGGTTTCTGTAGAGTAGTGGTTATCACGTTTGCTTCACATGTGAAAGGTCCCTGGTTCGAGACTGGGCAGAAGCAAGCTGGAAGTTTTGAACTTTGCTTTAATAACTGACCGGTTGTCATCACAGTAGGATCAGGTCCTCTAGGAACAGCCGGAAAGCGAGACCTTGGACAGAGCAGATTTCCTTCTTTTGTGCTTTTGTAGCAAAGCAGTTAACATTTGCTTACAAAATGAAAGGGAGTCTCTGGTTTTCCACAGAAAGGGGAAGCCTGGCTCTTTTGTTGCTCAATAAGACTCTGTGCGTGACTGGAAAATTTTCCGTAAAGTACTGGTCGCCAAGTTCACCTATCGGCTAAAGAGGGCTACGCCCGAAAAAGGCTGGGAGCGGTTTCCCTTCCATTGAGCTTTTGTAGCAAGGCAGATAACAGCTGCTTGCAAAATCACAGGCAGTCTCTGCTTTTCCACTGAACGTGGAAGCCTGGCTCTTTCCTTCATCAAGAAGACAAGAGTAATGATGCGCTTGATTCAAGGGGTAGGGGTAGACATGGCCAGGGAATAAGAGAAACAATACAGAGCAGCAAGTAGTTACACAGACTCCTGAATGTTCTCAGTAACCATACATTTCATGTAAACACCAACCAGAAAAACTGAAAATATATGTACACACTGTATTTCACAATAATTAACAATGGTCAAGTCCATCAATAACGCAAATGTCCAAGTCTGTTAAGTTCAGTACCCCAACTAAACTTTCTAAATCTTACGGTTCGGTCCCCATTTGGGCGCCACTCTGTAGCGTGGTACCTTATGGGGTTTGGATGCCAGACAGTTCAAATTAACAGTCACTTATAACTTATAATTTGGACATCACTCAGAATAAGGCTACTCAATTCTTACAAAATAAGTTTATTATTATTTATGCAATAAACATAAGAAAATACAGATCGTTTCAGTCATAGAAACCGAAATAATGACAACCAAAAAGTTCCCCTATGTGGGATTAATAAATGCACCCATAAGGAAACAAGGCTCTATTCATGAAAGAAAATTTTCACACACAAAAGGCAGAAAAAAAAACATTTAACCCCAAAATAATTCTTAACCAAAACAAAAAAGTTGTTCACTTTAAAAGCTGCACTTCAATGGCGGTGATTTAGGCGTACGGGAGTTCGTGAACCCGAAAGCATGGGAAACCGGCAGTCAGATTCCGCTTAACACTCGGAGTTCTTTACAGACAGTAACATCCAACGATTTAAACATACTGGTTCTCCACAAAAGTATTAAAGAAAGGATCTCAAAACCGTGACGTGCCTCCGAACCCTCAAAACTCCGCTCGCTCGTTTATTCACCTTGGCAGAATATTCCCGAAGTGTTCGCCAGCCTCCTGAATCAATATCCACAAGGTTATAATCCACAGTAAGAGCATTAGCATGGTCCTTGGCAAACGCACACCATCAGTTCCGCCATTCCCACCTGGCTCTCATTTCCGCGTCCCGCTTTCTCTCACCTAGTCACCTGTTCTTTTCATTGCTTCCTAAGACCCCACCCTTCTCTTCATCTCTTTTTTTACTTCCGTTAATTAAAACACCACGGAATGGAACGGACTCCGCTTCTGCGTCACTAAATGGTAAAATGGTAAATGGCGCACTTATATAGCGCTTTTATCCAAAGTGCTTTACACTGTGTCTCATTTACCCATTCACACACCAACGGTAGCAGAGCTGCCATGCAAGGCGCTAACTTGCCATCGGGAGCAACTTGGGGTTCGGTGTCTTACCCAAGGACACTTTGGCATGTGGAGTCATGCTGGCTGGGAATCAAACCGCCAACCCTACGATTGGTGGATAACCCGCTCTACCACCTGATCCACAGCCACCCCTGTCACTGTGCAGCTATCTGTTACAAATGAATGGGAAAATATCCTTGGCATCCCTGCAATTCAAGGATGTTGTAATTGGTAAGTTGTGATGTCAAAAGTATCTGTACCAAGTTGATACTAAAATTTTAAAAAGAATGATACGATAAGTTTTTTTTTCAGTACCGGCAGTACCAAGTATTCTCCTGCTTTCTGATTGACTTTCTTTTGTAGGTATTAATTAACCGTGATTTCCACTCAGCCATCTTACTGGAATTTGTGTAGGTTAGGAATAAGACTGAGGATGGAGTTGTACAGTTTTGTAGTGTGTATCATTTGTAAATATTGTTAACTTCTTTACCATAGCCATGCTGAGGGAGGTGTTGACTAAATTAGAGATGGTGCTGGACCAACAAACCACTGAGCTTGCTTCAACTACAGGTGTTCCAGGTGCAGTCTTTGGATACTGATGAAGATTTACTGCCCTGCAAGATCTTCCTCAACTGCATAGTCTGGAGCAAAGGATGCAACAGAGCCCAGATTGCAAGCAAAAACTGGTGAGAATTTTTTTCTTTTTTTGTTAACAATTGCTTGCACAATTACACAGCTACTGAGAGTGTTTGTTTTCTCAAGGTGACACACTCGTACTCAAAGCACAACATTCAACACCACTTTGATACGAGGGAACAGTTATGACCTAATCTTTGGTAGAGGAGCAAAACATGGAAAGCACACAGGGCAGGGTAACTGCAGAAGTAGTGAGGAGCACTGACACAGTTGACAAGGCAATACATTCTTATTAATTATATATATTTTATATTATTTTATATTATATTATTGTTTTAAAAATCATCGGTTTCAGGTAAACTGGTTGGCGCTTATTGACAGGGCAGATGTGCTTGACTGCACCTGGCGCATATTGAAGAGGGTGATTGCTAACTCCCTGGCAAAGAACCTCAATTGGAGGGGAGTCAATGGAAAGACTTCACTGGCCACTCTCCAACTCGGAGAGGTCGTGATTGGTAGGTATATCTGTTTACATACAGAATTAGCTGTCTCTCTCAGATGATATGTAAGGGGTAATAGCTAGATGTGCATTAAACGATTTTAGTGCATGATGTGGAGGAAAAGAACCACTGGTTCAAATCGTCACCTAGCCATGGATTACCCCGCTTATACCATGGTCTTTCCACAATTAATAACATTAAAGCTGTCATTGATTTTAGAAGCACAAACTTTGATTAGAAGTTTAAAATAACCGTTAATTTCTATTAGTTAGGTCGTTAGATCTGGAATTTTGCCCGATATAAATCAGACACAGAGATAAAGTAGTGTGATGAGATTACATTTATTTGAATGAATTGACCGATATCTATCAGAGACAGAGAGATTAAGCATATATGAATTACCTGCATCATGTGCCTCTCAGCAGTCAGTCAGTGCGTTTACATGGACAACAACAATCCACTGTTAACCCGATTAAGACGATACTTTGATTAAGAAACTACCATGTAAACAGCAATTTTTAATTACCTTAATCTGATTAAAGTCAAGTTACTCGAAGTAAGCACTAATCGAATTAAGACATGTCGAGTACTCCTGTTTTAGTCGCATTATCAACGTGTATTACAGACATGTAAACACCTGAATCACATTATTAACGTCATGTGAGTTTTCACCGCATTTTGCGACAGGACACGTACACACACGGCAGTGCTCAACATTTTACGGCGAACAAGAGAGCACGGCTGCGTCCCAAACCGCATACTTGCCTACTATAGGCCTGTAGTGGGGAAAATACATCTATCTTGGCTACTATGGAGACGCTAAGTGCACGGTTTGGGATGCAGCTCACGGCTTCAAGCAGTTGTCTATTTGCACGTACAGCATGACAAAAAAATAACTGCGCTTAAAGCGTTCATAAAAAAATTAAATAAAAACACCCAAAACTGTATACTATACCATAACGAAGACGAACTGTATGTTGATACGTGAAATTCTGGAGGGACGTCGGACGGCGTGGCGCGGTGACGTAATGACGCGGGCTGTTAATCTAATTATGTTCTATAACATGTAAAATGGGAACATGACAGGAGTATTCTAAAAGCGACTCATGTAAACACCTTAATCACGTTATTATCTTACTCAGAGTAAGGTCAATAATTAGATTACTGCTGTCCATGTAAACATAGTCAGTGTTGCGCAGCAGTAGTGTAGTAAAACTGAGAGTTGAATTACTTCACAAACAGTGATGGTAACACCTCATTGCTGAGAAATATAATGTAACTTTTCACCAGCAAAGCTATTTTTTTTGTTAAAGTTGCAGACAGCGCCGGCAAGAAGTGTCTGTGTGTACGAATGTGTGTTCACGAATGTCTCTGTGTGCTCGAGTGTATGTGCGTGTGTGTGTGTATTTGTGTGTGCATGTAGGCTGCGCGTTGATTTAGAAATGCTCACAGTGATCAAACTGACTGGAACTACCTGTGCAATAAACGGTTATAATGCACACCTTCCAGCCATTCAGAATCCAATATTCACACTGACCATGGTATAAATGTAATTAATGCTTAAGATTTATAATAACCTTACGATATGTATTGCTTTCTTCCAATGTTCATAGAAACCTCTTCACGGCTAAAGCTGCAGAGATGGAGGTCGAGGGGACCATGAAGAGGTGGCTCCAGCTGGCATCAGATCGAGAGTGCAGGCGCAAGAGAAGACTTTTGAAAACTTTTGCAAAAAGAAGGTATTTAGAGTGTTTTAACTGTGGTGTCTTTGTTAATTTGTTAAAATGTTCATATTATAGTCTATTTTTGATTGTTTATAAAAGTCCTTGCTGTTTTTAAGTGGTTGAAATTGTGTGTGTGTGTGTTGGTAGCTGGGTGGCTATACAGTTGCGGTCGGAAGTTTACATACCCCTTGCAGAATCTACGAAATCTTAATACTCTTAACAAAATAAGATTGATCATAAAAATCCTAAGTTTCTTATTTAGTACCACCATGAATAAGCTATTTCACATAACAGATGTTTACATATAGTCCACAAGATAATAGCTGAATTAATCAAAATGACCCCATTCAAAAGTTTACACACGTTTGATTCTTAATACTGTGTGTCGTTACCTGAATGATCCACGACTCTTTTTATGTGTTATGATAGTTGTTCATGAGTCCCTTGTTTGTCCTGAGCAGTTAAACTGCCCACTGTTCTTCAGAAAAATCCTCCAGGTCCTTCACATACTTTGCTTTTCCTGCATATTTTAGCCCTTTCCAGTAGCGGTTATATGATGTTCCGATCCATCTTTTCACACTGAGGACAACCGAGGGACTCGTACACGACTATTCCAAAAGGTGCAAACATTCACTGATGCTCAAGAAGGTAACAGCATGCATTAAGAGCCTGGCTGTAAACGTTGTAAACAGGATAATCATGTAAATTTTTTTGTCTTCTGGGATACTTCTTCTATGCTGTATTAACCATCTTTCTGTAATAAACCTTTTTCACCTCAGAGGACGAGTCTGCAAGTGTTGTCTAATTTCCACGACACAACTCAGTTTTTACATTTTTTAATTTTATTTTTAAGAAAAATAATTAAAATTCAATAACCTTTTGACTGTATGAGGTACCGGTAAATGAGAAAAAACATAGTACTACTTTCATAAAATGTCATGTGCAGCTTGATGCTAATTATAGTAATGTCTAGTAATTCTGAGTCTTGAACAGTAAACTCTCAAGTGTCATTGTCATGTCACAGCAAACCAGCGACTCCGTTTCCCAGAATGCACCTCAGACTACAAACATGGCAAACACAAACTACAACTCCAAACCAACACACCGACATTGTTAACCTTCTCCAGAATACTAATCAGACAAACCTGTTACCAGTGAACCCACTACATTAGAGAAGGAAATACTGGATGTGAAGTGTATTAGTGCTAGTGTGTGTGAATAGACTATCAGTTTAGATACTGACCCTGAACACTACTAACATGCAGTGCTTTCTTGGGGTGGTGATGAAGTTGGAGTTGAACCGGTAAGAAAGATATTAGAGAGAGGCTTCTTTACACTCCTGAGGATGTTCAATTAGAACCTGCACCAAACTCACCTGATTCAAGTCATCAGCTAATTAAGCGGCCTGCACGAGCTGAGGTGGGTGCTTTAGAGCAGATAAAACACCAAATGTGTTAGATAAGAGTTCAGAGCCTGTGTTCTAGACACATGATTTAGAGTGGAGACCTAGGCTTAGACCTGAGCTTTGGAGTTATTCTGATTATAGGTTTCAGTGAGGAAGTGACTGAAGTTAAGGAGAGGAACTGAAAATAAAGTTATAGTCTTTCTGAGTAAACAGAATAAGGCTATATTATTGTTCCCGGGGGAAAAAAAAAGAAACTCGTAGAAGCGCTGATGAAATACATATACATAACAAAAACTGCTAGGAAAAAAAACTCGGAACATTTGCTTAGCCTAATACGTTTTTTTTCCATCTGCACAAAATTATTTCAGCAGCCGCTTTTGCAATAAAAAGACTTAAAGTCGAGGGTCCCTGTAAGTATCTACGGAGAGAGAGAGAGAGAGAGAGAGAGGAGCAGTGAACCATTGACATCATGTACAGAGTTAGCATGAAGGTGTGATTGACAGTTTTTAGAAATCACTTCCTAATCCTATGCTAAGATGAATACTACTAGGCTACTACTATAATAATAATAATAATAATAATAATAATAATAAGGAGAAGAAGAAAGATAGATTAAAGGTTGAGGAGTAAAATCAATATAAAGTGGGGCTGTTTTGTCTTCAGCAAGAATACCTAGTGCTAATAAGTAATTTGTCAACAACATTGTATATATCTAGTGCCTGGTAATCAACCTCCTCACCTGGTGAGAGGACAGTCCACTCATCCTCACATTTCACACAGTATGAATAATAATGATAACAAAAGGAAGTAAAGCTAAATGAATGTTTTAACTGAGAGCAATACTTTGTACCCATATTTCCAATTGTATAGTAGATTGCACACAGTTTTTGCTTGTTACGTTCAGACCCGAGGGGATTGCAAACTTCAAAAGCACCATCGTCATTATGACATTCTTCCTCAACTTCCTCAAGCAGATGCTGAGGATCATCAGCCATAGTCCGTTGTAACACAGTGTGTTTATGCTTTTGGTAAATATGACATCTAAAGGACTCATACTTTGAAAAGGTCCTCTGACAGTCATTAAGACCACAAGTTATTGAAAAATTTGCCTCTTGTGCATGAATGAGACCAATGTGCTGGATTAATTTGACAATCGTTCTCCGAGAACATTTAGGACAACAGAATAGGCGAGGCATTTTTGGCAGATATTACTGTAAGAGGTTGATTACCCTGGTAACTGGAGTAGGTAGAGGCTTGTCACCATCCACAGTAAGTTTCAAAACATATTGCTGAAGAAAAATCAGAGTGTTCTTCAAATGAGATGGATATGTTGAATTGAAGACAAAATAAGCACAAAATGAAGCAAGAGCCCTTTCATCCACACCGCTAGCCCAGCAGATCTCTATCCCATCGACTTTGATGACTGCAGTGACTCCTCTTGTAAACACAGTTTTGCAGTCAGTGATTTCTGGTACTTGCAGCGGTAACAGCAGACTTTCTATGACAGCGACCCGCCTTCGAGCCTCAGCTTCATTAACTGTTTTTTTTAAGTGTTGGGGTTTTTTCACTGTAGAAGTTCACTACAACTGTAGAAGTTGTAGAATAAATTCCCCATGAACAACACTGACTGGAGCACATGACCATTAGAAAGATTCAGGTGATGGACTATTAGCAAGTTATTGTCATTCATTCATATAAATTCAACAATTATGTTTTTCACTATTTAGCTGTCTTTTTACTTTAAGGATCTAATAAATTGCATATATGAAATGATTTTATTTACAAGTATCAGGTTTGTGATTTTAGGTTATTCTTCATTTAGTACAGCTTCTGACCATTAAATCAAAACAGACTTGTGATTTGATGACATAATGCTTATTTATTTAGAAACAGAAGTACCTAAATACAAACATGCTAAATACTTTATATTTTTATATATAAATAACCAGGTGAAAAAGAAGACAACCTTCCAATT
This sequence comes from Ictalurus furcatus, assembly GCF_023375685.1. Lineage (NCBI taxonomy): Eukaryota > Metazoa > Chordata > Actinopteri > Siluriformes > Ictaluridae > Ictalurus > Ictalurus furcatus. The sequence continues at coordinate 1,340,006 of NW_026521051.1, read as the reverse complement.
GTGAAACTGGTTATTAAAGCCCTTAATTAAGTGTATTGTCCATGCAGTGTGCACAGATGTCCTTCTCATCTAGGGATAAAATGTTCCGCTGGCCCTTTAAGAAGCAGGAACGTGAGTTCCCGTTCTGCCCAGGAGTATCGCGAGAGTTCACCTGCGAGCAGCGCGATTTACAACGCGATGCAGGTGCTTCTTATGAAGTGTGAGAACCGGGAAGTTCTTGTGCATGAAGCAAGACTTTAAGTTTAAAATCACAATGGAGCCACTGAGCAGTGAGATTAAGCATACTCGTCAGGCTTACATCTGAAGACCAAACATCTGTGGTGAAGTTCATCGCGGAGTGGTTATGAAGAAGCTCGTGAATATGATCTGCCATACGGTTGTATAACTCCGGTAAGCAGACGAATGTGAAATAACGCCGACTCGGTAAAGTGTAGCGAGGCTCAAGGAGTTTTACCAGTCGCTGAAATCCCATGTCCTTCACTACAGAGCATGGTTGATCATCAAGCGCCATAAACTCCAATACTTTCTGTGTAATTCCTAGAGTTTTGTGCTGTCAGATTATCAGATGTTTTTAAATTATCGATAGATGAAAAATAACCTTTCGGTATCGGCCGATACATCGGTGCATCTCTAGTTAAAACCAAGAATATAATGGCTAATTGCATATTTCATTTTAATTGACCTTTTTTTTTTACTGAAGCAGCCTTATATGGTCTTGCATGTGTACAAATATTATATTTGTATGTGTATGTTGTATTTCCTACTGTTGATAAGGAAAGGGAAAAGGAGACAGACTCATATTCTTGGTTGTGCAAAACCACGCTGTAACTTCAATTCAGTTCCAGTTTATTTGTATAGCACTTTTTACAATGGACGTTGTCTCAAAGCAGCTTTACAGAAACATATAAACACGGGATACAGATTTTAAATGTGCGAATTTATCCCAGTTGAGCAAGCCGGTGGTGAAAAACTCCAAGATGTTAAGAGGAAGAAACCTTGAGAGACCCCTGGTATAACTAGAAAATGTTGAAAAATTGAAAGTCCCAGGTATCCCAAGGGTTCCTGTATAAGGCTGTCCTTAAACTTTTCCTGTATAAGGCTGTCCTTAAACTTTTCCGAAGTGCAAGTTTCTTCTAAGTCCCAGGTATCCCAGGGGCCTAATACCTAATAACCTAATGCTTAATTATTCAGAAACAGAAGTAAGTACATACAAAATGCTACTTTCAATTTTAACTCGGACAGCGTGCTTTCAGTTGATGGACGACCCCATTTATTTTTTTGATGAGCTCCAGAGAGGTGTGTGTGTGTATATGTGTGTGTGTGTATATATATATATATATATATATATATATATATATATAAAGACAACTATATTATATATTTTTGAATTTCATATATAAAATAGTTTTATTCACAAGTGTCATCTGTGATTTTTATTCGCTATGTAGAACATTTAGATCAAGCAATGTACAGAAATAGGTGTATGAATTTTCTCTCAAAAGTCATGTTGACCAGTTTTGTCTTGTTTTACCTCTCTTGCAACTTCAATCATTGGGCACCAGACTGGAGGCAAACAAGACCTTGTCTGTAAACACTACAGCAAAATTAAAGGTTAGTCACTCCTTTAAAGGACAGGAAATTTACAGGATAGGCACTTGACTTTTCCCACAAAAGTTATATTGTCCTGAAATTTTTGAAGTGTTCAAAAGTATATGGACGGTGTTAAGGGTCTGGGTGTTGTGAGTGGCAGAGCAGCTACATTGTTGCGATCCACTGAAAGTCAATCTTTTGTTTGGGAGCCCTGGCTACATGGGTAGCCCTCCTGGACCAAGTCCCTCTGGATGTTCCAGGGGGACACGTCAGAAAATAAGATTATTATTATTATTTTTTTTTTTTTTCCTTCTATCATCCAAGGTGCGCCAGGGGCAGAGCGTTTAGACATGAACCCCCGGTATTCAATTGAATTCCATTTTATTTGTATAGCACTTTTTACAATAGACGTTGTCTCAAATCAGCTTTACAGAAACATATAAACATGGTATACAGATTTTAAATGTGCGACAGTCAACACTGGAACCAGCAACAAACAGGTCATTACAAAATTATGGATAGACGGAATGTTAGAAAAAGAGCAGTAAAAAAGGTCAATGTAATGCTCACTTCATTTGGATGTCATTTAAGAAAAAATGATCTTGGTGCTGCAGTGCGAGATGACGAGATAACTTCATCTAATATCCAAAATGTTGCTGGTGGCACATATCATTATTTTGGTATTCTTAAAGCTTTGTCCAAAACCATGGAAAGAATCTGGTCTTATGTTCTAGAGAAGTATGAATTCAAACTTCAACTGAACATGGATGGCTTACCACTGTTTAAAAGTTTGTCTTTGTAGTTTTTGCCCATTATAGGGTTACTGCAGGGTTATACTAAGAAACCAGTTGTCATTGCTCTGTTCTGTGGTAAATCAAAGCCAACATCACGAACTGACTATTTGAAAGATCTAGTCAGTGAACTGCAAGGGTTAAGCAAGGGATTTGCCATAAATGGGAAGCAATTTTTCCTAAAAGTCGCATCTATCCTGTGAGATGCTCCAGCTAGAGCTTTTATAAAGGGAATTAAATCACATACTGGTTATTCAGGTTGTGACAAGTGCATCCAATCTGGTGTGTACATCAACCATAGAATGACCTTTCCTGAGATCAGCAGCCCACGTAGGACTGATGAGTCTTTTATCAACATGTCTGATGAAGACCATCATACTGAAACATCTCTTTTAAAAGCTGCAGGAATTGGCATGGTATCATGCTTTCCACATGATTACATACACCTTGGTGTTATGTGAAAACTGCTGGACTTATGGCTTGCTTCAGGGTCTTTATGTTGCCATTTGTTTGCTCGCCAAAGTGTTATAATCTCAGACACACTTGTTAGCTTGAGACGTTATATTCCTGAGGACTTTGCTAGGAAACCCAGGCAATTCTCGGAAAGACTGAGGTGGAAAGCAACAGAATTGCGATCGTTTCTGTTATACACAAGTCCAGTGGTTCTTCTTGATGTGCTGTCAGAACCAATGTACAGCAATTTTATGTTATCTGTTGCTATCTTTATACTCTCCAATCCACTCTTTGTATATTTCTTAATGACTCTGCTCACAGTTTGCTAGTGTCATTTGTAAAGCATTTTATTGAGTTGTATGGTCCTGAATTTGTTAGCTACAATGTACATGGGCTAACCCATCTTTCTGAGGATGTCAAAAAACATGGAAGCCTTGACTTCTTGTCTGGGTTTCTGTTCGAAAACTTCCTGGGATGAATAAAAAAAAATGATGAGAACTCCACACCATCTCCTATTACAGGTTATACGGCGACTCTCAGAAATGGACTGTTTCATGGTAACTGCTGAACATTTGGATATGAAAATTGTCTTGAAAAAACAACATGAAAATGGCCCAATTCCACCAGATTTTAATAAAGTTGACCAGTTCCAGGAGGTTGTTCTAGGTAGCACTAGAGTTAATCTCTCATGTATGGGAGATAACTGTCAGAATTGAAGGCTGCATTGGTGTAGTAATGAATATTCTTCAATGTCAGGAGAAAGTAAAGTGCTTAAAAGACTTATCTAAATTAAAAGCTTACAGCACCTAGTTGTCCCATTCAGTCTCCCAACCAAGTACTAACCAGGCCCAACTTTGCTTTGCTTTGCTTCTGAGATCAGGCTTTGTTTTTTTTTAATTTTTTTATTAAAAGTATTGAAAAATTCCATTAAAAACATATTACAGCATAAATACTTTTTCACATTAAAATACACCAGAATGTACATTATTTAACAATAAATCCTAACTTTATAAACATTTATTATTTACATCCATTGTAATATCAGTTTAAAACAGTCAATCCTTAAAAAATAAATAACACTTATATTCCTAATATGATAAAATTACCCTTGTTGTCCTGGCACTTTCCATTGTAAATCATTAAACACCTTACATACGTCTGGTGTAAAAACATTATAAAATTCATCTATTTTATCTTCTTGTTTAAAATAGAAAAACAAACATTCTATATATTTTTCCACTTTTCTTGTAAAAACACGCTCTACATCCATTACAATTTTTCTCTTTTTGCCACAACTCTTCTCTCCCATATTGCACTTTTTAACAACATCACAAGCAGATTGATCAGTTTATTGTTTTTACCCTTTTTATACACTCCTAACATGATGACTTTATTCCATTCCGTGTCTCTCTTTTTTTTTCCCTTTCAGATGTTCAATTATTTTCTTACATTTCACATTAAAATCTTTCAACTCTTTGCAGTGTAAAAGCAAATGTAAAAACCCTTCTTCATCATCGTTACATACTTTACATATTGAATTTTGCTCCATTACCATTTTGTTCAGTAGGAAGTCTGTAAATGACTTTATGTCTGATAAAATACTCTAGGTTCTCTAATTTCGTTTCTACGATCGTCCCTTTCATGTTATTCCATATGCTTTCTTCTTTAAGGGCATTGAATTTCTGTTGCCAGTACTCATTTACAATCGGTTTTTTAAAAACTCCATCTCTAAAAAGGCTATAAAACATTCTCACTGTACATTCTTTAAAAGCAGCCAGTTTTTCTCCCACCTTCACATAGACCTCTCTTCCTGTTCCCCCCTCTTCCATGCTTTCAATTCTCTTTATCCACTCTTTGGGTATTGCTTTTTTGATGACATCGTACTTATTTATTATTTCTTGTCTGTTAAAATCCTCTTTCTCCTCCTCCATTGCATCTACTGTACACTGTACAGGTAAAAACCCTTCTTTAAATTCATATAAAACATCCCTAACCCTTGTGATTCCCACCTCCCACCATTTCTTAAAAAAAAATCTCTTTTCCTTGATTTAAAATGCTATTGTTTAAGAATAAAGGCTGATTTAAAATGTTCTCTCTGCCTCGGGGATTAAAATGTACATTGGTTAAAAATTTCCCCCAGGCGCTCATCATTTCCTTATAAAAATCTGGTAACCCTTCCATCATCCAGTTGTTTGTTTTCATCCATAAAATGTTATCTCCCCAATTAAAATTCCCACATTTGTTTATAAAATATTCCATTGTTTTTTTCCATGCTGCTTTATTTTCATCATCCATATACTTTTTTAAAATTATTTTCACTCTTAAACTGTTTTTCCTTTGCTCAGCATCCATTAAACCCAATCCCCCCCTTTCCACCACACCTATTAAAGTATTGTACGCGATTCTTGGTGGCTTTCTGTCCCATAAAAATCTAAGAAACATTTCTTCAGCCTTCGTTCTGCCCACAACGGCATAGATGACACACATAAGGTATACCATAACTTAGACACCATCAACACATTTAAGATTAAAACCTTCCCTTTTAAATTAAGAGTCCTCAGTTTCCAACAATTCAGTCTTCTTTCAATACCTCCTAATGTCTTCCCACATGGTTTCCCTTGCTTTCTTTTCATCCTTCCCAATTAAAACACCTAAGATCTTTATTTCTTTTGTTTCTTTGAAAGTAAAATGATTTGTTAAATCTGTAACCCCTCCAAATCTCATACACTGTTTTTTCTTCATTTACCTTACCTCCTGAGCCCTTATAAAACATCTGTACAATTTCCATGACTTTAACACTCTCCATTTCTTTTACTATCACTGTGGTATCATCAACATATTGAAATATTTTGTCCTTTTCTCTACTTCCTTCAACACCTATTCCTTTTATTTTTTCTTCTTGCTTTATGGCTAGTCCTAGTGGTTCTGATACGAGTGAATATAAAAGAGCTGATAGTGGACATCCTTGTCTTATGGATCTTTTTATTTTAAAACACTATGTTAAAAACCCATTACATTTTATTCTCGTTATTGCCCCTCTATATAAAATTTTAATCCATTTAATAAAATTCTTTCCGAAACCAAAACTCTTTAAAATTCCAAATAAATAATCAAGTTCTACCCTGTCAAAAGCTTTTTCAAAATCTAAACTAATTACATAGGCTTCTTTGTTTTTGGTTTTCATGTATCTGATCATATCTTGTATGCTTAATGTTGTGTCTGCTATGTCTTTTCTTTTACCCCGTACACTTGATTTGTTTTAATTATGCTTGGCATTACTTCTTTTAATCTGTTGGCTAAAATTTTTGCTAAAATCTTTAAATCAGTGTTGAGCATTGTAATCGGTCTGTAGTTATTTAGTTCTACCCTTTCTCCTTTTCTTTTATATATCAACTTGATCAACCCCGTTCCCATTCTTTGGCTCATCTCTCCTTTCTTAAAAACCTCATCATATACTTCTTTCAAGGTGCTAGTTATAAAATCTTTAAACGATATAAAACTCACTCCCCAAACCATCTATCCCTGGACTTTTCTTTCTATTTAATTCGGTTATAGCTTTTTCAATCTCTTCCTCTCTTATGTCTTGATCACATCCTTTTTTATCTTCCTCTCCTACTTTTGTTTTTATTTGCATCAATAGTGATGCTTTTCCTTCTTCTTTTACTCCCTCTGAATTAAATAGCTTTTCATAATATGCTTTTATTCCTTTCAAAATTTCCTCATTTTTTCCTACTACCTCTCCATTTTCTCCTTTTATTTTTTCAGCTTTCCCCTTTCCAGATCGAAAAAGAACTTTTCTCCATCCACCATATACTTTGCTTTGCTTCGCAAGCTCACACTTTATTTCTTTTCTTCCATTTCTTTTCTTCCTCCACTATATGCTTTGCTTCACAACCTCACACTAATATTTCTTCAGTTTCTTTCAGTTCTTCCTCTATTACTTTTAATTTTTGTATATCTTTTTCTTTCTCATTATTTTTTTTTTTTACCATCGTTCCCTTGTTTCTCTTTCCTTATTCTTTTTGCCTTTTTTTTGTCTGCAATATTTTATGGTAAATTTTCACTGCATACTTCACATTTTCCCACCATATTCTTTTATCTTCCACATACATCCCATTTTCATTTTCAATGATATCTTTTATCTTTTCAACATATTCTTCATTCTTTAAAAGCGCTGTGTTTAAGACCCATACCCCTGGCCCTCTTTTCACTGTACTCCAGTCTATTTGCATAAAAAGTGGCTTATGATCACTTAGGCTTGTTTCTTCATACCTCATCCCTTCTATGAAACCTTCTATGTTCCTTGTACATAAAACAAAGTCTATTCTTGTTTTGCACATAAAATTCCAGACTATTTGCCACTTTGAGTATTCTTTTTTCTTTTCATTCCTTTCTCTCCATATATTAATCATGTCTTCCATCAGTGATTTTAGCTCTTTTCTTCCTGTGTCAGTTTTAAAAACCATTCCCTCAGCCATATCCAATTTACTAAACACTGTATTAAAATCCCACATTATAATAACTTGTTTGTGCTTCTTTAAAAACTCCCTTAAAAACTTAAAATACTCTCTCTTTTCCTGCTCCCAAGCTGGTGCTTGTACATTGACCACTATTACTTTCTTCTCTTCATATTCTATCTCTACTTCCATACATTTCCCAAATGTGTCCTTGTACACTATTTTACATTTTGTATCTGTCTTTTCTTTTATTAGAATTGCTACTCCTCTTCCAGACTTATCACCATTGTTATAAAATATTTCCCCATTCCATCTTTTCCTTATTTCACTTGTATACCCGTCTCTCCAGTTAGTTTCTGGTAAAACATCTTCCCTTTTACACATTTCTTTTACTTTTTCAAATTTTCTTACATTTAAAAGTCCTCTTGCATTAAATGTAACAATTCTTAAAATCCTAAAACAGAGGAGAACGTACATCAAACTCATCTTTTCAGTCCATCCGCTCCAATCCTTTAGACCCTCATACCTGTTTTCATGTTTAAGTGCATCCTTTTTAATCGCTCTTTTTCTGGCAGCTTCCAAGCTTGGCATAACCTTTATCGATCACCTTCTTTTCATAGTTTTCACTGTTTTATCCTCCATCTCTTCCCCCTCTTCACTTTCATTTTCAGCACGTTGTTCATTACTCCTTTGTTCTTTTTGTTCTGCTCTGTCCAATGCACTTTTCAGTCATGTCTATTTGTGTCCAGATTTCTCCCTCTTGTTCTATTTGCACGTTCTGTTTGTTGCATTCATCCGTCTGTTCTCCATTTTCTGTGTTTTCTGATATGTCACTGACCTGTGTTCCTCTGGTTTCTTCTTCTTGCTCCTTCTCGCTGTCTCCTCCATGCCTCTGCCCGTTCATCTGCTCCTCTTCTCCCTCCTCGCTCTCCATCCAGCATTCACACTTTAAAAACTTTCTGCAATCCAGGCACTTCACTGTGTTGCAGTCTCTTGCAAAATGCCCCCTCTCATCACATTCATAGCACTTAAAATTAGGGCAATCCTTCACCATATGATCCGGGCTCATGCACAGACGACAAGTTTTCACCTGGTGACTGTGCATCACCCGGAAGTACTGCGGTCCTTCTGCCGTTTCCATCTTAGTGCTATACGGGAGGGACGTCACCTCTCTCGGGAACCTTGTTTTTACAAATCTTGTCCCATCCTCAATGTTTTTGCCCGGATACATTCTCCTTTTAATTTTAGAGATGGGGATTCCCTCCAGCTTTTTAAAAATGTCCTCATCATCCAAGTAAACAGGCAGATGCATGGAGACCACATAATCCCTGTTCTGTAGTCTTTTCACTTCACACACTTCACCTTTGATTCAGTCCGTCCATTAACTCTTCTGTATCTTCTTCACTTTCGAGTGTCGCCTCATATTCTTTTGATTGTCTTGGTCTTACCACTAGGATTTTCCCCTCTCCAATTCTTTCCGTCACCGCTTTGATGTCCTCTGCTCATGCATCTTTGACATTTCCCAAATCCACAGTGACTGTAGCTTCTTTAGTGTACACTCCCATGCTGACTTCTTTCTCTGTTCTGTTTCCATCTCACTGTCGTTTATCCGGTCCTTTTTCATGTCCATGTCATGTTTCTCCTGCCATTGCCTCATCTGTTGACTTTAAATCATCAATTTTTAACAAACACACGAACTACGTTTAACCACCTCCCAAACAGCCCGTACTGCGGGGATGATTAAAAAAATAATAATATAAACACAGATGAAAATAAACACCAAGCTTTTGGTGAGCCTCTCACCTACTGCAGCCAACACGCTTCTTCTGTGGTGCTACACTCTAGCGCTGTCAGAGTGGTATGGCAGTAAGCAAAAGCTACCATCAAATGGTGCCTATTTAAGTAGTGTAAGTAAACCTTGAATAGGACTGACTGACTGATTGGGTCCCTTTCAAACCTGTATCCAATCTTTATCCCAAAAGAGGATGTTGTGCAGAGATAATTAAAGCACTTATCCAAATAAAAATCAGATCAAAGTGTGGCTTCTGCTTGGTTAGAATGAAAACCTGCAACCACACTGGCCCATTCTGGATAAGACTGGACAACCCTGATGTAAAGCAAATAACTACTAGGGTAAGTGACCGATTTAGAACTCAACAAAGTGACATGTTGACTTGACGTCACTCCATGAACAGGGAAGGAACTGGTAGATGAGAAGACTTCCCACTGTTGACGAATGGCAATTTCAAGTTGAGGGTGTGTCTTCTTTGTATTTTCCTGCTTGGAGGTGGGAATTACAAGTTGCAACCTCGAGTCAAGCGCATCATTACTCTTGTCTTCTTGATGAAGGAAAGAGCCAGGCTTCCACGTTCAGTGGAATAGCAGAGACTGTTATTTTGCAAGTAGCTATTATCTGCCTTGCTACAAAAGGCTCAGAGGAAGGGAAACCGTTCCCAGCCTTTTTCGGGCGTAGACCTCTTGCTGATAGGTGAACTTGGTGACCAGTACTTTACGGAAAATTTTCCAATCACGTTCAGAGTCTTATTGAGCAACGAAAGAGCCAGGCTTCCACTTTCTGTAGAAAACCAGAGACTCCCTTTCATTTTGTAAGCAAATGTTATCTGCTTTGCTACAAAAGAAGGAAATCTGCTCTGTTCAAGGTCTCACTTTCTGGCTGTTCCTAGAGGACCTGATCCTACGGAGATGACAACCGGTCAGTTATTAAAGCAAAGTTCAAAACTTCCAGCTTGTTTCTGCCCGGTCTCGAGCCAGGGAACTTTCACGCAGGCGCCGAAAACAGTTCCGCTTAACTTTACCAGTTCATTCTCAATGGTAGTCCTTATTACTATGGATGCAATATATTTTTGGCCACATGTTGATTCCATGGCACTGTTTCAAGGCTTTTTTTTGTAAGATCTACATTTTGAATTGCCTCCACTGCCTATCAGCCAGTTAATACTTTAGGGTTAGGTTTTTTAATTTACAACGACAACCCCCCCCACGGAGACTGCTGCTGGAGACTTCTGGAGCTAAATCTCGAGTGGACTAGGAGGTCCTTGAGGTTATGTTCTTTCTATAGGCCGAAATGACTTTGAATTTTTGTAAAAATCGATAAGTGTTGAAAGTTGTTCTTAATTTTTTTTTATTTAAAGCTAGTGTTTGATGGTTGTAAGTGGTTATTAACAGGATGATATGTTGAGGGTTTGGTAGCAGGGTGGCTGGAGGTGGAGTCTTTATTTCTGTGTTGTGGCTTTGATTTGTCCTAAGAATCTCCTACTGTAGCCTTTGTTTGAGGGCTTTGAACAGGACTCGGGTAGCATTGTATGAAGCCAGTCCTCCTGGATACAGTTATGTACATCAGCCTCGTTCAACTGGTAGAGGAGGAGGTGTTGGTCTCATCCATAGTAAAAATCTAGTCGTCACACAAAAACCTAAGCATAAATTTAATTCTTTTGAAATTCTTTATACCAGTATAAGTTATGTAGCCACAAAAAATAAGTCAATTCCTCTAATTATTATTTACAGACCCCCAGGGCCATATACTGAATTTCTTAGTGAATTTGCAGACTTTGTCTCAAACCTGGTTGTGTCTGTAGATAAAGCATTAATCGTCGGAGACTTTAATATTCATTTTGATAACCTGGAAGACCCTCTAAGATTAGCGGTTGTGTCCATCTTAGATTCAGTAGGGATTAATCAGAACGTAATCAGGCCTACTCATAATGGTGGTCACACTCTTGACCTCATACTAACATACGGACTAAGTATAGAAAATATTATCATTCTTCCGCAGTCTGAAGTTGTCTCAGACCATCTTATCTCGTTCATAATACGAATTGATCATAATATTTCCACCTCGCCTCGCTACCGCGTAAAACGTACCTACACATCAGCTACTGCACCGAGCTTCATAAATAACCTCGCAGAAACATCAATTAGATTTGGATCACCGTCAGATCACATAGAACTCGATCAGGCGACTGAAAGCTTGGAGTCAACACTCCGCTACACGCTAGATAGAGTGGCTCCACTCAAAAGGAAAATAATTAGAGAAAAAAAATTAGCACCCTGGTATAACGATCAAACGCGAACCTTAAAACAGACCACTCGACAATTAGAACGTAAATGGCATCAAACCAAACTGGTGGTATTTCAAACAGCGTGGAAGGAGAGCCTACTGAAATATAGGAAATCTCTTGGCGATGCTAGAAAAAACTATTTCTCCGCCTTAATAGGAGACAACAAAAACAATTCTAGATTCCTTTTCAACACAGTAGCAAAATTAACTAGGAATAAAACCACTACAGAGAGAAACACTCAATCATTACATAGCAGTGAAGATTTCATGAAATTTTTCATCGATAAGGTTGAAAATATTAGACGTGAAATACAGGCCATTAAATTAAAACCGGACAGTACTGTAACAAACCCATTACATGACAATGTAGCAATATCAGATCAATGTTTAGAGTATTTTGCTCCGCTTAGAGAGACCGAACTAGCTACATTAATCTCTTCAGCCAATTCATCAACTTGCATACTAGATCCCGTACCTACATGTTTGTTTAAACAGATTTGTCCAGGAGTAATTGAACCACTTCTAAATATAATCAATTCTTCCCTAAGCACTGGCTATGTACCTAAATCACTTAAATTAGCAGTTATTAAACCCTTGATTAAAAAACCTGATCTTGACCCGTCTCAATTGTCCAGCTATAGACCAATATCAAATCTCCCCTTCATCTCTAAGATTTTAGAAAAGGTTGTAGCAAAGCAGTTATGCTCGTACTTCGATAGGAATAACATTCATGAAATGTATCAGTCAGGATTTAGACCTCATCATAGCACAGAGACAGCATTAGTTAAAGTAGTAAATGACCTTCTACTGACCTCTGATCAGGGTTGTGTCTCTCTGCTTGTGTTACTCGACCTTAGTGCAGCTTTTGATACTATAGATCACACTATTCTCCTTGATAGATTAGAAAATGTTGTTGGTATTAAGGGAACAGTCCTCTCCTGGCTCAGGTCTTATCTGACCGATCGTTATCAGTTCGTAGATGTAAATGGTGAATTCTCCATGCGTACTGAGGTTACTTTTGGAGTTCCACAGGGTTCTGTTTTAGGCCCACTGCTCTTTACTTTATATATGCTACCCCTAGGACAAATTATTCGTAAACATGGAATTAGCTTCCACTGTTATGCTGATGATACACAGTTGTATGTTTCAGCGAAGCCAGAGGACAGAGAGAAGCTTAGTAAAGCTGAGGATTGTGTAAAGGACATTAGACATTGGATGTTAACTAACTTCCTTCTACTTAATTCTGATAAAACAGAAATACTTTTATTAGGCCCACGTGTAGCTAGAAGTAATCTTTCTGATCACATGGTTACTCTGGATGGTCTTTCTGTTTCATCATGTGCAGCAGTTAAAGACCTTGGAGTGATTATTGACTCCAGCCTATCATTTGATGCTCATGTAGATAATATTACTAGGATAGCCTTCTTTCATCTCAGAAATATTTCTAAAATAAGAAACATATTGTCACTACATGATGCGGAAATACTAGTTCATGCATTCGTCACCTCTAGATTAGATTACTGTAATGCCTTACTGTCTGGATGTTCCAGTAGGAATATAAATAAGCTCCAGTTAGTCCAGAATGCAGCTGCTAGAGTCCTAACTAGAACTAGAAGATACGACCATATCACACCGATATTATCAATACTGCATTGGCTCCCAGTAAAATCTCGCATTAACTATAAAATACTTTTATTAACCTATAAAGCACTAAACGGTCTCGCGCCACAATATCTAAGCGACCTTTTGGTTTTATATAATCCGCCACGCCTACTTAGATCAAAAGATGCAGGCTATTTGACGGTACCTCGAATAGTGAAGGCTACAGCAGGGGGAAGAGCTTTCTCTTATAGAGCCCCACAGTTATGGAACAGTCTTCCTATTAGTGTTCGGGACTCAGACACAGTCTCAGTGTTTAAGTCTAGGCTTAAAACGTATTTGTTTACTCAAGCCTACCCTGACTAGATTCTGTTCTACTACTTCGCAGTCATAATAATCTTTTTTCTCCCTCTCTCCTTTCGCCGAGCCCCACACGAATTTATGGAGATACTAGAGATCCAGATCCTTTCTGCCTCTGGATGGAGCTCAAATCTTCTCTAATTCCAGACTGCTGGGACTACGGCTGCTCCTAAGGCCATACAGACTTCATATAAATCCATAATGAACTTTTTCACACTATCTGTTGTTACCCAGATGAGGACGGGTTCCCTTCTGAGTCGGGTTCCTCTCAAGGTTTCTTCCTCTTAAAACATCTTAGGGAGTTTTTCCTCGCCACCGTCGCCACTCAGTGGCTTGCTCAGTTGGGATAAATTTGCACCTTTAATATCTGTATACCATGTTGATATTTCTGTAAAGCTGCTTTGAGACAATGTCTATTGTAAAAAGCGCTATACAAATAAAATAAATAAATAAATAATAAATTGTGAAAGTCATTCTCATCCGTACATATGCGATGGAAATGTTTCAGCTGGGACTTGACTATCCCTTTGAATCTATGCTTAGGATGAAAACTGGTTTTATGTAAGAGACGATGTGTGTCTATCTTTTAAAGTAAACTTTAGTTTAGAGTGCCCTGGAATGCTCTACCGGTTCACCCAAAAGCACTGTAGTGTCCATAAACTGAATCGACTGTTAGTGGTGTTTTATTGTGATATCCGGGTGATGTGTGTTTGCGGTTCTGATGAACTGATCAAATTCCTCCATTCCATGCTGCCAAACCCCAAAGATATCGTCCAGGTATCTATAGTAAACTAGATGTGTAAGTTTGCATCTGTCAAGAAGGGATGTTTCCCATTCCACTATATATGTTCGCATACACCGGTGCAAATTTTTTGCCCATTGCTGTACCCTTGATCTGTAGGTAAAATTGCAAATCAGTCGTTTCGTGTTAGACCGATTTCTAAAATTTGTAGAACGTATTTATCAGGTCTGCATGGATCCGGATGGTTTCTAAAGGCTTTCTGAACAGCTTTCAGCCCTAATTCTTTCGATGTATTTGTATATAACCTGTTTGTCTATGGTAAACAGAAATGAGTCGCTTGAAATCCTGATATTTTGTGTTTTTGCAATAAAATCATGTGTCCTTTATGTACCTATTGTGTATTTGTGACAGTGGATTTAAAAAACTGTTGATGTATTGGGCTATGTGATAGGATTCACTCCCACAGTCTGACACTATTGGGCGGCCCCTGGGGATCTCGCCTGGGATGGTCCATGTTTCTGGAGCAGCATGTATTTTCGGCAATAAATAAAATACTCTAGACCTGGGAATATCTGGACCCATTAAATAATGTTTGTTTTGAGTTGATGTATTTTTCCCGATTGTAAATTATTGAGAATGTTCTGTATAGTTAGTTTGGTTTAGTGAATGAGTTAAAGGGATGTAATGGTCAGTGGTGTTCAATTGTCTTTTAGCCTCATACATAGTGTCTCACAAAGGTGAGTACACCCCTCACATTTTTGTAAATATTTGATGATACCTTTTCATGTGACAACACTGAAGAAATGACACTTTGCTACAATGTAAAGTAGTGAGTGTACAGCTTGTGTATCAGTGTAAATTTGCTGTCCCCTCAAAATAACTCAACACACAGCCATTAATGTCTAAACCGCTGGCAACAAAAGTGAGTACACCCCTAAGTGAAAATGTCCAAACTGGGCCCAAAGTGTCAATATTTTGTGTGGCCACCATTATTTTCCAGCACTGCCTTAATCCTCTTGGCCCTGGAGTTCACCAGAGCTTCACAGGTTGCCACTGGAGTCCTCTTCCACTCCTCCATGATGATGTCACGGAGCTGGTGGATGTTAGAGACCTTGTGCTCCTCCACCTTCCATTTGAGGATGCCCCACAGATGCTCAATAGGGTTTAAGTCTGGAGACAGGCTTGGCTAGTCCATCACGTTCACCCTCAGCTTCTTTAGCAAGGCAGTGGTCGTCTTGGAGGTGTGTTTGGGGTTGTTATCATGCTGGAATACTGCATACTGATCATGCTCTGCTTCAGTATGTCACAGTACATGTTGGCATTTATGGTTCCCTCAATGAATAGACGTATGAGTGCTGCCAGCATTGCTGAAGAGGTTGAAGGGTGTAGCAAAGTGTCATTTCTTCAGTGTTGTCACATGAAAAGATATAATCAAATATTTACAAAAATGTGAGGGGTGTACTCACTTTTGTGAGATGCTGTATACTGAGCTTTATCTAAAATGACAATCCCTGACCCCTTATCTGCAGGTTTTAGAATAATGTCCGTGTTTGCTTTAAGAGAAAGGATTGCCCTTTTCTGCATGGGTGATAATTTATGTTTTAAAACATCTATTTGAACTTATGGCTCTGTGATTTTGGTTAGTTAACCACCTGATAAAATTAGGGGTTGCCATTTAGATGTTCCTATGAATGGGGTTTGTAGTGGTTTGTGTAGTGGCTTGATTCTCGAAATCAAAATCATTTAAGATCTTTAACTTTCTATTATGCGCATGGACGTCCCTCCTAAGATCCCCAAGGTCCAACCAACCTCGTGTTTGGATGAAGGTTAGTCCCATCTCCAGCAACAGCCTCTCTCCCTGTGATAGTTTTAGACCGGTTAAAAATGTTGGAGTGTAAATGATCGTTGCACGTCTCCGTCCTTAATAGTTTAACTGGTCGCACCAGCAGTCGAACATGCATTGTGCTGTCTCTGCAGTCCAGTGAATACAATCTTTCTCAACCCTAAATAACAATCTATTCAGTTCCAATAATGGACTCCCATGGGACATAAATTTATTTACCGCCTCCAGATTCTGCTGCTCCTGTGGGGGTAAAGATTCTGAAAACTGAATGATGGGTGTGTAAATTGTAGCATTTGGAAATTTTGATTGAGCTGTTCTCCACAGGCACTGTAGTTGCTTTATGGTTGTTTTGTAGGGAGGTTGTCCCCTGTTGTTATTTAGTTATTTAGTTATTCAGGAAGTAAAGTAACCTGCGCGTGCATTTTAGCTGAGGACGGCATCATTACGACGTAGTCTCCACAACACGTGTACCATGAGCGGCAGGGGAATTTGTGGGACACAGAAGAGGTCCACTGCTGCGCATAATATCTGTTGCACCTGCGTTCGAGTGAGTCTGAAACCAGACCAACGGGGGGAACAATCGCACTCGGATTTGGACCGCAGCAAACATGACCCGTGTGACAACTATCGTACTCAAAGGCTACCTTATGCTTTATATTCTAATTTTATTAGTTCCCAAGTGTGGTTCATACCACCAGGGTCACTCCCTGTATTAACAAAGATGAACTGTCAGGAATTTCTTGCCGTTGGATTTTGTGTTTATATACTTCGTTATTTTGCTATTTACTGAATGCACTTCATTCATTTAGTCGGGTTTCCAAAAATTCTAACAATCCTGACTCAGCAACCTACAGCGTAATGTCCGAAATCCACAGGGGTGAAAGTTTCCTCACTCAAACTCGGGATTCTGACACTCTGACATAAGCGTTTGCACATTTGCATTTTAATTAATGATACAGTAAACACGTGCATCAAAACCAATCTTATAAATTAGATGGTAGCAGTAGTAATATAATAGTAATAGTAATAATAGTCCGAGCTGTTATTTCAGTTTAACACACACACGCGCGCACACACACGGAAGCCCAATCAGGTGATACAGAGTCCAGCATTTCACAATTCTCTCACCTGTTCATCGTCGTCATCGAGGAATCGGATGGTGCTCATTCTATTCGTGGCTCTGTTGTCCCACGTGTCATCAGCCACGTCGTTCACGAGACTCTCCAGAGCGCCATAGCGTGCCAGGTTATCAGAACCTACATATACACACACAGACACATTCCACTATCACGTCTCACCTCACCATTCCCAAAATATTTTCCCAAAGCTGAAGGTCAAGCCAAAATAAAGTAACCTCAACTGAAGAGTTCACCTGCGATACCCAGCAAGTAAAAAATGTCAGATTAGGGCTCAGATTATACTCGACTTGTATAAACCCGGACTTATTTAGAGGCTTTGTGCATGAGTGTCTGTGCTCCTGCTCGGTCTCCGTCTCTCCCTCCCTCCTCCCCTCAGTGACCTAGCTTCCATGGGTTTTCCACCCTCATCGGTCCGTGTCACCACAAATGATCATAATCCCTCGGCCTAAACAAGAAAACACAGCTGCTACTCAGAAGAGGTTAAGAATGACAAACTTTCTATTCGTCTTTATCGACACTACGTTTACATTCATAGGCAAAAATATATATAGATATGAAATTAATTCTGGTGCACTCTCAGTGCACAGCAGTGGATGTGATGCCACTTGCCACTGTGGTTAGTGCTTAATAGCGACGAGTGTGGTTAGGCAGAGATAAGCTTCTTTAAGCCATGCAATCCAGCGGGTGTACATAAAACAGCTCAGGTGCAGAGAGAGAACGTGACAGATTTTAGGCTTTGTCTGCTTATCAAACATTCCAAAAAAATGTATTCTTCTTCTATAAGAATATGTGCTAGACAGGCACAGAGCAAATTAAAATCCTACAAGCCATGCCGTTTAGGGCTCACGTTGAGCAGAGACCTTCTCAAACACAGGAATTCATACATACGGAGTGCTAATGTTTGCATACGCATAGGACAAAATAGCGAAAACAAAGAAATATAAATGATATGGGGGGAAATCGTGAGTTTTTCTTCATTATCAAAAAAAGAGAGAAATGATCAAATGATAAGAACTCAGGGTTGCCTCCACCACCAAGAAGTCTAGCCCATTCCTTTAGTCTCATTACTAATCTGTATGTCTCAAACTCAAATACCCTTAAAATACATGCCTCAAAAAGAGAGAAAGCTATTGAAGAAAAACTATTTCTGACATTTGACCTTGTTTGGATCAACTCTAAAATCTAATATCAGTTCATCTTCTGTGTACAGTCACGATTCTATAAAATCCTACAAAACATACTACCTCCACCACCTAGTGGCTTTTAATTTCCTCAGTTGTAATATATTGGCTGCCTTGCAGTTCTCCCTGTAGTTCTGGCCTTGTTTCCCACTGAAGTTAAGCAAGGTTGAGCCTGGCCAGTACCTGGATGGGAGAGCTACTGGGCAAAACTAAGGCTGCTGCTGGAAGTGGTATTAGTGAGGCCAGCAGGGGGCGCTCACCCTGTGGTCTGTGTGGGGCCTAATGCCCCGGTATAGTGAGGAGGGATACTATACTGTAAAAACAACACAGTCTTTTGGATGAGACGTTAAACCGAGGTCCTGACTCTCTGTGGTCATTAAATATCCCTGGACACTTCTTGTAAAGGAGTAGGGGTATAACCCTGGTGTCCTGGTGGAATTCCCCCACTGGCCCTTCTCCATCATGGCCCCCTAATAATCCCTGAAAACCCCTGTGACCTGAAAATGACTCCAGTTTAAACAATGTATTCTTGAGTCATATTGAATTCATGCAACTGCACCTGCCAAACATGTTCGTATGCAAGTGTGGGAAGTAGATTTATTTATTTATTTTTTACATACAAGTCAGCGTGACTATGAATGCCAACTCTGATCACAATGAAAAGTTGCAGGGAAATAATAATGGCTTTTGCTGGGTCACTCATATCTGCATTAGCATTATGTGCAACATGCTTATGTTACTTAAAATATGCCAAACCCAATTTACATGCCACTTACTGCTGTGTTGTACCCATTAGTATGTTTAGACAGAACAAATGTTATAGGTGTGTTTATATATTTTCTATATTTGTATACAGGGTCCTGATCTGCCTTTTCAAATATCAGTGCCCCCTGTATATTTGGGGAACAAATGGTACCTAATTTGGAGTTGAATTATTCTGGGATTTACCCCTAACAACTCAGGCTTACAACTGCCTAACCTGTTTCCAGACAAATCAAAAACATGCAGCTCTGTAGCCTGTGAAATTTCAGGGATGCGTGTCAGACAGTTGTCCCTCACACACAGCACATTCAGACTGCTGCAGCCTCCTATCTGTGAAAATGGAAAAAAATAGATGCACATAAACATGTCAGAAGTAATAGCTCTAGAGAGGAAAGCATTATTATAGGAGCTTGGGAGTTGAGTGGAATAATATGGGGGAAATCAGTCACGACCAGGAATTAATCTCTTACGGCTCTAAATGTTCAGGTTCTTGAGAATCCCGGGCTATTATTAATACAGTCCTGAAAGAAAAACTGGAGAAAGCACAGGTGGCAGACATTTGTTTGTCTTGATATGCGATCTATTTTACAATTGAACAAAAGGATGGATAAAAGAATGCACGTGTGAAAAACAGCACCCCTGTAACACATGCAAGTCTCGGTGTGGGATCTATACGCTGCTAATGGGGCTGACAGCGGGGCCTAATTTTAGAAGCAATTAGTGGTGATCTATAGCATGGCATTAATGGACAGCCAGACAGCGACAAATCTACCTTCCAGTGACTGAGCCTGATATTATATTATATACACAGAGAATATAAACAGTAGGTACACCTGTAACCCGATCTCAACATAATAACACAGCAGAAATACATAGAGATGCGTGTTCAACACTCATTTCCGTTACCTGTAAGGTGGGGAAACTTCTGTCTAAGACTGGGCAGAACAAGCAAACAACAAATCTCATCAAATAAAATGTATTATAAAAGTAGGTCAGGAGTGTTAAGAGGATTTAAATGCATTGCATCTTACACCACCACACCTTGTACTTGAAAAAGTATCATCTTGGGGCTGCGTAGCTGCAGACCGGTCAGAGTGCCCATGCTGACCCCTGTCCACTGCCGAAAGCACCCATAATGGGCTCATGAGCATTAGAACCGGACCATGGAGCAATAGAAGAAGGTGACCTGGGTTCATGAATCACATTTTCTTTTACATCATGTGGATGGCCAAGTGCGTGTGTGTCGTTTATCTGGGGAAGAGATGGCACCAGGATACACTATGGAAAGAAGGCAAGCTGGCGGAGGCAGTGTGATGCTCTGGGCAATGTTCTGCTGGGAAACCTTGGGTCTTGGCATTCATATGGACGTTAATTTAACATGCACGACCAACCTAAACATTGTTGAAGACCAAGTACACACCTTTATGGCAACAATATTCCCTAATGGCAGTGGATTCTTTCAGCAGGAAAATGAGCCCTGCTACATTGCAAAAATGGTTCAGGAACGGTTTGAGGAACATGACAAAGAGTTTAAGGTGTTGACTTGGCTCCAAATTCCCCAGACCTCAATCCGATCAAGAATCTGTGGGATGTGCTGGACAAACAAGTCCAATCCATGGCAGCCCCATCTCGCAACTTACAGGACTTAAAGGATCTGGTTGAGAGTTCCCAAAAGCAGAAATTAGTGAATATATTAATCAACTAGTTGGCTAGTCTATGAAACCCTGTCCGATATACTCAAATTTTGCAAGTTAATATTCTTTCATATAAAAAAACCCAACAACACAGGCAGACAGCTGTTATTTTAAGCTAAAATGTTTAAAACTAAAAGGTACCTGGTACTGTTTTTGATGACAGAGACAATGTTGACTACAAACTTTGTCAGTCAATGTTAAAACAGTTGAATCTCAAATGTCATATGTCGAGTAGAGTTTATGCTTTACAACTCCATTATGTTTGGGAAGTGGAAGCTCAGTGATTAAGACATTGGGCTTCTGATCGGAAGATCGTGAGTTCAAATCCCAGCACCGCCAAGCTGCCACTGCTCAAGGGCCCACCAAGGCACTTAACCTTCAACTGCTCAGACATATAAATGAGATACATGTACGTCGCTCTGAATAAGCACGTTTGCCAAATGCCATGAAAGTCAAATGTAAATGTAGCCTATGTCCTTTGTACAGGAAACCATCTGGCCCTCATAGCGCCAACTAAAAGACGTCAGATTTGATGTGTTTACGAAATGTAAAAACGAAAATCTAAATATCAGCAACAAGAAAATATTCCTGAGGGTGAATAAATCAAAATGAATCTGAAACGTGTGTGATGAATTTGTGACGTTTCCATTTATATCCATAAGAAAAGCTGCATTTGAACAGTCACGCTGACAGATAATCTCACTATAGTGATAAGAAAAGAAATATAGTGCTTTATTCCCAGAATGGCGATTATCTGTAGGTACTCCTTCTGCCATCTTATTGGACATGTGACTAATGTGACTAGTCATGCATACTGATCTACTTTCTTAATCTTATGCCTCTGGCATTTGGGCTTGTGGTCAGTAACACAGCTTGGCCTTTCAGAAAGCCTTATCTTCTGCTACAAACATTAAAAAATGTTTTTAAATGATCCCACCCACTGAAAATCAAACTGTGATGATCTGTTTTCACTGGCTGGTAGTTAATTCTTTGTTTTAGTGTTTTGAGATGCCATGTAATCAACCATGTAATGAGATGATTACTGCAGTACCTGCAAAGAGCAAACAGCAAACACATCCGGTTGAGAATTCACTGTAAATGGCTGTTAAGCCCACCCGCGGGCCAGAATGGTGAACGTAAACTTGTGGAGCGTAAACAAAAACTTTTAAAGCGTAAATGAAAACTCTGGCAGCGCATTCATGAACCGTGATTAGCCAAAAGGAAGCTTAGAAAACCATGAATTACTTGAAGACCATGTTATGTTTTGGCCTTTTTCTCTCTCATTGTATATTTTTGTTTATTTCTTGAGAAGTTATGTTCAATAATTTTGGCACAAATTTAATTCTATACTGACAGGGCCATTTGAAGATATTGATCTGAAGCCATTCCTTTGTTGACTTGGATGTGCACTTTGGGTCGTTATTGTACATGAACGCAAACATTCTTCTTCTCATCTTCAGTTGCCCAACAGTGTCCCAAAGTAGACTGGTGTTAGGATCTACCCATGATTCCCTCTATCTAGACTAGAGTCCTAGTTCCTGCTGAAGAGAAACAGCCCCATAGTACGATGCTGCCACCACCATGCATTTTCATTTTCTTTTTCCATAAAATGATGAGATTTGTGTTTCCACTTAAGGCTAGAAAAAGATCTGACACGTTCAATTCAATTCAATTTTATTTGTATAGCGCTTTTTACAATAGACATTGTCTCAAAGCAGCTTTACAGAAATATCAACATGGTATACAGATATTAAAGGTGCGAATTTATCCCAACTGAGCAAGTCACTGAGTGGCGACGGTGGCAAGGAAAAACTCCCTAAGATGTTTTAAGAGGAAGAAACCTTGAGAGGAACCCGACTCAGAAGGGAACCCATCCTCATCTGGGTAACAACAGATAGTGTGAAAAAGTTCATTATGGATTTATATGAAGTCTGTATGGCCTTAGGAGCAGCCGTAGTCCCAGCAGTCTGGAATTAGACACGTTATCTTGACACTATTTTAACAGGAGTGTGTAGACTTTTTATAGCCACGGTAGGTTGGTATAGGTGTGTGGCACGCACCACACATGCTGTTCCTGGCTTGAAATGCTACGGATTATAATATTCATAATCGAAACAGTACATGATCTATACTTCAGCCTGTACTGTGCTGAAGCAAAAAAAAAAACGTTCTTAAGTTTAAAAAAATAATAATAAAATTAAATGTTCTAACTGCCACTGAGCACAAGCGAACATATCAATGGAACTTAAGAACCTTATTTGATCATGTGCAAAGTCCTGTCATTCCTGAGGTAAAACAGGAATAACGCTTTGAAGTGCTTTCTTGCTTGTCCGTTATTAAAATCATCCAGTCATTTTCAGGTTTCAGGTCTGTGCTTCATGCTGGCACTTTCAAGTAACTTTGTAGGCCGAAAGCGATCGCCACTGGAAGCAGGTATGTCGAGTATCACTTCAGATATGGAACTGTTCTGCCGCTGACACTAATTAAGTGTCCGCGGATTTCTATGAAACCGGACTTTTCTTCATGAAGCTAAAAAATAAATAGAAAATTGTGCTTGTGCAGAGTTTCGGCAAAAAGAAATTATTCATGCTGTTTGGAAATACAGCGTTATACAGTAAATATATTAGTGTTTAATATAAACAGAATATATAATATATAAAGTCGATACCATGGTGTGGTATAAAAATAAAATAAAAAAATTAAATTAAAAACTCTCCTGGAGGACATCCTCCTCTGGCTGATACTGGCAAAAAGAGAGAGAGAGAGAGAGAGAGAGAGAGAGAGAGAGAGAGAGAGAGAGATTTTAGTTATTCTAAACATGCGCACACACACCCCTTATACTCTGAATGCAAGCATTAGTTTAAATTCACTGATATGGTGGCAGGATAAAAAGATTTATTAAAAGCATGAACATGTGAATAATTATTAGTGACATTAGGCTACATTTAGCTGACAGGACACGGGCTGAATGGCGATGCATGGTGGACCATTAGGAGGTAGTTTATAACATTGCAATGCATGAGCATCATTAACAAATAGAGAGAGATAGAGGGGGGAGAGAGAGAGAGAAAGTGAGAGTGGGGAGAGGGGGAAGAGAGAGAGAGAAAGACAGAGAGAGTGGGGAGAGGGGGAAGAGAGAGGGAGAGAGAAGGAGAGAGTGGGGAGAGAGAGAAAGAG
Organism: Ictalurus furcatus; assembly: GCF_023375685.1. NCBI lineage: Eukaryota > Metazoa > Chordata > Actinopteri > Siluriformes > Ictaluridae > Ictalurus > Ictalurus furcatus. The sequence continues at coordinate 1,316,140 of NW_026521051.1, read as the reverse complement.
AGAGAGTGGGGGAGAGGGGGAAAGAGGGAGAGAGAGAGAGAGAGAGAGAGAGAAAGAGAGAGTGGGGAGAGGGGGGAGAGAGAAAGAGAGAGTGGGGGAGAGGGGGAAGAGAGAGTGGGGGGAGAGAGAGAGAAGGAGAGAGTGGGGAGAGAGAGAGAGAGAAAGAGAGAGAGTGGGGAGAGGGGGAAGAGAGACTTTTGACTTTTAAACTCACTTTATTTACCAATTGTTTAGGGAAAACAGAAAGTATCACTCATTCAAAAGGAAAAAAGGAAAGAGGATCTACGCATTTAAACATGGAGGTGAAGAATGGTTAAATTAATAAAGACAATCACCAGTGAAAAACAATTTCCCCATCATCCGTTATAGAAAACAAACCCATGTTTGCGCACCATGTCTTTTCGAACATTTCCACATTGTCATTCATTATATGGAATTCGTGTTCAAGTTTAATCCGTGACTCTATTAGAGCTTTGAATAAGTTCACGGTGTTGATTTCTCTTCCTTCCGCTTTTAGTCTATAGGATTTCCAGATGGCTACTTTTGCCTGTCCAACTAGAAAGTTGATCAATGTACATCGTTCTCTGCGTGAACGGGAATATTTACAACCTAAAATAAACATTGCTTTAGAAAAGGGTGACCCGAGATTGTTAATTATTCTGTCCAGTGTATTCAAAAGAGGGTCCAGTCTGTGGCAGTCGCAGAAGCAGTGGAACACAGTGTCTGGTAGTCCACAGAACCTGCAGAGGGGAGAGTCCGTGAGGTTACACTTAAACAGGAAGGTATTGGTCGGCATCGCGGAGTGAAGAACTCGCCACTGTAGGTCTCCAGATCGCTTTGGTAGGGGACTCTTATAGAGCAGCCTCCACGTAGGGGACTGAGACGGAGGAGTGGATAGGTGTATTCTCCACTTTGTGTCTGTCCGTCCTTTGGGCTCTCTTGAAAGTTCGTTTTTTATGCAGAAGTTGTACAATTGGTCTTTTGTTATCATTGAAAAGGGGACGTTTCTAAGTCTTGCGTACGAGAGAAGTTGGCCTGTGCCATCGTCGTCTGGAGCTTCGCTGGGAGTTATGTACAACTCTGGAAAGGACGTTTGATCAGGATCTCCAGCCATGTAGTTATGGACGTCAGTAGGGGTGTGGGGAACAAAGCCTTCAAAGTCCTTACCACATTCCCCACAATCCTCTCTGACCTGCCTCCAATCTCTTTGGAAAGTTGGTGTACTTGTATCCACTCTCGCTTTTCCTGGTCAATAAGATCTCCCACCTTGGCTACTCCTGCTGAGATGAAAGCAGTAATCTCGCTTCTAGACTCAGTTTGTTCAGGGAACCAGGTGTTGTAAAAGAGTGGTTCGTTCAGACCGTAATGATCTTTCCGTTGCGTTCTAAGCTGAGACCAGATTTTAAAAACTGTTCCATAATAGTGACTGACAGGCACGGCCTTTGTGACACTATTAGACATTAAGAACATCTGTCTGTCGAGTCCCATTCTTCCCGCAAACCTCAGTACTGCAAGCCCAAAACTAACCCATGGCACAGTACTTGGACAGTACAACAGTTTCTGAGCAGTTTGTAGTCTCAGGGCCTTCACCTTGGACTGAAGATGGATCAGACTTTGCCCCCCCCTCACACACCGGTAAACTCAGTGCGCCGGATGGTATCCAATGGTGACCGCTCCAGACGAAGTCCACAAAGCACTTCTGAAGTTGGTGTAAGAGTTCTTGAGGTGGATCTAATACTGTCAGACGGTGCCATAGCATCGAGGCAGCCAAGTTGTTTATCACTAGGACTCTGCCCCTGTAGGACAGCCGTGATTGAATCCATCTCCATCTATTTAGCTTTTCAGTAACCTTACTGGTCAATCCATCCCAGTTCTTCTGCATATATCGATCTGTGCCAAAGAAGATCCCAAGTATTCTCACTCCCTCTTTGCTCCATGAACAGTCCTGTGGGAGGTGAGGTATATTCTCCTCCTGCCATTGGCCTACGTTCCGTGCCAATGTTGGGAGCGTAAACGTTAATCAAGGAAAGCGAGAGTTTGCGTAGATCAATATCTACTCTCTGCATCCTTCCAGGTACAATTTCTACTGTGTTTACTGCTTGTTCTCGAATATCTGCAGAGAACAATATGGCGACCCCGGCGCTCATGTTTGAGCCATGACTGTGAAACGCCTGACCTTTCCACTCACTTAACCACTGAATTTGATTGTCTGTATGTGTTTCTTGTAGAAATACTATGTTAGTCTTCTTTAGGAACAGAAAATTAAAAAGACTGAAACGCTTCTCAGCACTACGGCACCCATTAATGTTGAGTGAGCCAATGTTTAGAGAGGCCATGTTTTTTTATTTATTTAAGTTAACATTGCCCCTTCTTTTTGAACTTGTGTTGTATCGTCTTTTTCACTTTTAGCATCATTTTTTTCAGACGGTAGCGTTTCTGTTGGTCAAGTTCTTCAAGGGTGGCATTTTGCATTACTACGTGACATGACAAATAAAAACGTGAGAGATCGGGAAAGAAGGTTTCAATTTTGAGTTTCTTAACCCCTTTTGTCAGATCTAAAAAAGCATTTATCTGTAATGTGGTAAGCAGCTGAGAACTACTGAAAGTTTTGTGTAGTCTAGCTATCATCCCTGAGGAATCAACGTGCTCATCAGAGCTACTCCCTGGATCTTCAAGTTCGTTTTCTGAGCCATCGCGCTGTGAGCTTTCTAAAGCCGTCTCAGAACAAGTTTCCTGCATTTCCTCCTCTAGCTCTAGTGAAACGTTAGGATCAGCCTCTGGATGAACAGGCTGTGAGAGCTCCTCACTCCCCGTGAGGTCGGTCTGAGACAGGGACCGAGGCTGTAAGTGCACTTCACTCCCGCTGGGATTTGTCTGAGATAGGGACCGAGGTTGTGGGGGAGGAGGTTCTTGCTTTTTTACAGTTTTCTTCCTTTTAACGCTAGGGTTACGTTGTGGAGCCGGATCCGCGCTGTGGCCCGTTGGGGTTTCAGCAGCGTTGTCAGTGTTAGGTGTGACACCTGTCTCGGGTTGGTTAGTGGGAGATTCTGCCTCGAGTTGTTCGGTAGGACTCGTCACCGGCAGTGCGCGAGCTGTAGACACGCTCGGCTGCCCGGCGCGCGCTGGGTCTGCCGGTGTCTCTACCTGTGTGCTCTCCTGTCTGCTCGGACATGTCTGTCTGACATGGCCGTGTTCGCCACACACGAAACATCTCATCTGCTCGGGGCTGATGAAGATGGTGTAGTCTTTATTCTCCAGCGTTAGTTTGACAGAGAGAGAGAGCGGCTCGTGCTGCGTGTTTAGGATCATGTAGGTGAAACGGCGGAAAGACATGACGTGTTTAATGTCCGGGTTTTTTAAACCCAACGGAATCATTTTAATCGGTGCTGTTAACTTTCCGTAGCGCTCGAGCACACTTTTTAAAGTTTCATTTTTAATAAAAGGAGGCACGTTAGACAGCACGATTTTCTTAGAGACACCGGAGAGTGGAAACACATGAACATACTCATTGTTTACCATTAGCCCCTGTTCAATTAGCGCATCAACCATTTCAACTTCGGCAAGAAAAAACACCACTGCTTTGTTCATCCGAGAAGCTGATCTGATGTTTACACCACCAACCTGATTGCTGAAAGCGGTGAGAACTTCTTCCATTGGTATAGAATCATCCGGCGTACGTTTACACCCATGTCTCAGGGTCAGACGAGAGAAATCTCCATTTAACTCCATTTTGGAGCGAGTTCTGCCGACAATAGTCGGCTCACACGCTGTTAACTTCACTAAAGCTCTTACTTTAGAAGAAAAAAAGCTAAATAAGAAACCAGAAAAGAAAGTATTTGAAAAAGCACTACAAACACTCAGACATGCTCTAGCCACCTGTACTCTCGCCCGCTACCCACAATCCTCAGAGAGAGAGAGAGAGAGAGAGAGTGTCAGAGAGAGAGAGAGTGTGTCTGAGAGAGAGTGTCAGAGAGAGAGAGTCTGTGTGTGAGAGAGAGAGAGAGAGAATTGAATTTCAAAAGCCTTTTATTTACAAGCTTGTAAAAGCTACATCGACCTATTTCGGTCCCTCAGAGTCATTGCAAATGACCCTAAAAGAAAAAAAGTAAAATAAATTTATTTATATCTATCTATCTATCTATCTATATATAATATAGATAGATAGATAGATAGATAGATAATTAAAATAATTCTCCTTCCAGTTGCCTTTAAAACCCACAGGGAGGAAACAATATAAAAATAAGCAAACAAGTTTGAACCAGTATGTACACAGTCTTCTAAAAGTTGATGAAATCTCACTTTTTCTTCTGCAACCACACATAATGCCCCTTCCAGACACCATATATTCTCAAATGGTACAAGGTCTTTCATCTCTTGGTAAAACTTAAAATCGATTAATATCCTAGATTTTAACAGAATCACAAAAACCACTAAAATGCTGTCCCCTGAATTTGACTCAATTTTGTTTCTCCTGCTGACATATATGGCCATCTTTGCCTGCCCTATGATAAAATTTATCAACTGACACTTAAACCTTTTTTTTTGAGAGTATTTAAAACCAAAAATAAAAGTTTCGATTGTAAAATTCTCGTTAAAATGGCCGAACAGTCTCTGTAAAACAGTAAAAAGAGGCTTCAATCTTACACGGTGCATAAACATGTGAAAAACAGATTCTCTCACGGCACAGAAAGGACATTCGTAACTCACATCAGGGTTTAAAACACAGATAAAAGAATTAACAGCCACTGCACCGTGCAAAATCCTCCACTGTAAATCCCCACACTTTTTTGTTAATGGTGACTTGTACAAGGCTCTCCATTGTGGCTTTACATGTTCCTTTATTTGTAGAACAGAACGCCAAGGTGTGTCGACTGTTCTGTCCAGAAAATTTTTATTTAGAGATAGTACACACATTTTGTACAGTTCTTTCCCAGATGGTAACTTGGGACCCACAAAACTTAGTTTTTCAGATTTAAAAAAACACACCTGAGCACTCACGTACATTCGCCGAGACTCTAAAATCCGGAAAGGATCTTGGACATTGGGACTACTTAGCCCTCCGGAATATTCCTCCAGCATTTTCAAGACCTCTTCAGTCAACAGGGACCTCCATTCCACAAGGAACTGCGTGACTACACGGACTGACCTCATCTTTGTGTCCAGCAATTGCCACCGCGTTCCCAAACTCTGGTCCTGCTAAGGTCAGTAGGTCACCCAGAGTGACGACTCCAGCCCTGCGGAACCCCTCCGTAAGCGCAGGAAACGGCTTCCTCTGAGATACATCTAAAATGGAACCATTTATGATTGGCTCCTGCAGCAGCCAGTAGAGAGAACTTGAGCATTGTACTCTCTGCACTGTTAAAAGTCCCCACACTTTAAAAACATTACGGTAAAAAACAGGAAGTTTCCTGATGTCCATCTTTTTCGGGTCCATCCAGAAAAGAGGTTTATGTAAATCCAGCCCTTCAAGTGTCCGTAAAATGGCACATGCTACAGCCTTCCAGTTTGCATTTACAGGTCCATGTAGCAGCCTTTGCACAAACTGTAACCGAAAGGCTGCAGTCCTGCTCTGCAGGTGTACCAGTCCATGTCCCCCTTCATCCTTGGGGAGAAACAGAACACTCTGTGGAACCCAGTGTAGATTGTCCCAGAAAAAATTAACCAAAATTAACTGGATTTTAGATAAAACATGTATTGGGGGATCGATGCACGCAAGCCTATGCCAGAGGGATGATGCTACCAGGTTGTTAATTATAAGCACACGCCCCCTAAAGGACACTTTTTTTAACTAAAAAATTCCACTTCTCCAACCGACCCTTTACCTTCTCGACAGTCCCTTCGAAGTTTTTCCCCATAAACCCTTCGTCTCCTAAAAACACCCCCAAATACTTAAAACCATCTCTACACCATAATAAGCGGTCTGGGAGGCTTGGGACGCCGCCTAACCATCTCCCGATTAAAAACGCCACGCTTTTCTCCCAGTTTACCTTGACGGAAGAAACCATTCTAAAATCGTCAGTGATCTTCAACATCGTATCAACATCCCTCTGGCTGCCAACAAGTATCGCCACATCATCAGCATATGCTGATAGTTTAAAAACACCCTCACACTTTGGAATTCTTATACCTTGCAGTTCTGTTCTCAGTTTTGCTAAAAGAGGTTCAATCGCAAGGGAATACAACATGCCTGATAGCGGGCATCCTTGTCTTATTCCCCTATGAACTTTAAAAGGAGCACACCAGTCACCATTAATCTTCAGTATGCTTTCACTGTCACGGTACAGAACTCTTATTTTATCCATAAAATCCGAATTAAAACCAAAAGCAGTCAAAACGTTCCATAAGTAGGTATGCTCAACCCTGTCGAAAGCCTTTTCCTGGTCAATTAAAACCAAACCACATTCCAAATTAAAAATCCTTCCGACCTCTAAGACGTCCCTAATGAACGAAATGTTATCGTGAATAAATCTACCCGGCACACAGTAGGTCTGGTCCGGATGGATCACCTCTTCCATGACTATACTAAGTCGGTTTGCCAAAACCTTAGAGAGCAGTCGGTATTCCACACAGAGAACTGAAACAGGTCTCCATGATTTTATGTCGTGTAGATCTCCTTTCTTGGGCAACAGAGTCAATACTGCTCTGCGACAACTGAGTGGCAGCCGCCCCGTGACTAAACTGTCACCCAGTACCTCCAGTAGGTCAACACCCATGTCAGGCCAAAAAGATTTATAAAAGTCAGCCGGTAGACCATCGATCCCTGGTGCCTTGCCACTCTCCATACCCTGGAGGGCTCGTAGCAGTTCCTCTAGGGTCAACGCCCCTCCGAGGTCTGCATGTGTTTCCTTTGACACCTGAGGGAGATCCTTCAAGAAGACGTTATCATGGGCCTGTTCATCGGAGATTTCACACTTGTACAGTTCCTTGTAGAAACCGACTGCTCTCTTTCGAATTTCTCTATGGTCCCCTAAAAGTGTCCCCTCATCAGAAAACAGGCCATGTATCATCTTATTCTGACCATTCTTTTTTTCCAAATTAAAAAAGAATTTCGACGGTGCATCCATACACTCCACATTCTGAAACCGTGACCTGACCAGAGCTCCTTGTGCGGTAACGTCTAGCAATTTGGTCAATAAACTCTTTTTTATTCTTAAATTTTCTATGCATACCTGCCGTCCTGTGTTTTTCATTAACTCTTGAAGCGCCATTATTTCATCCTCCAAGGATTTCACACGGGGAGTTGTGTCTCTCGTGACATTGGAGGTATACTGTTGACACAGCTGTTTAATTTTCGTTTTGGCAAAATCCCACCACTGTTGCACCGATTTAAAAGAACCCTTTGTGGTTCTAAAATCACTCCAAAAATATTTAAACACATCCCTAAAATGAACGTCTGGCAATAAACTGGTGTTAAAAATGCCAATACGCACTCTTATGCTTGAGTTTACTTAAATATACAGTAGACAGAACCATACAATGGTCCGTAAATCCTACTGGTATAATTACACAACTTCTAAAAGCACTTAACTGCTGTTTAAAACCATAAAATTTGTTCAATCTGGCCATAGAGAGCATATTATTATAGGAGTGTACCCAGGTATACTGCTTTTGCATGTGGTGAAAATTTCTCCAAATGTCGACGAGGTCACAGGAATTCATTAACTCGACTAACCTTCTACGTGATGGCATATGGGGCTCTACATGATTCCTGTCCATATCCAGCTCTGTACAATTAAAATCCCCCTCTAGAATTAAAAAATCATCAGTCACAATTCTTCAGGACATCATCTAAGGTTCGTAAAAATAACATTCTTTCAATGGCCGTGGTCGGGGCATAAACACAAACAAAAACAACCCACCTATTCTCATATTGAGCTCTAACCTTTAACAGTCGACCCTTTATGATTTCATCAACTTGATAAGAACAGGGAATAAAATTATGGGAAAATAAAATAGCTACTCCCCCACTGGTAGATGTCTTATGACTTAAAACGGATTTATGGTTTGTGTTTTTCCTGACCGACAGTTCTGTAGGTACACCTAATTTATGGCCGGGGAAAACACAAAAACTTTAGGAGGTAAAAATGGTTAAAAGAGCTGTTTAAAAAGAATCGCGCGTATTACATGACTTCTAAACAAAGATCCTTACGAGGTAAAAATGTTAGTGTCGGCTAAAAGAATCGCCGTAATGTTTAAACTAGAAGACAAAAAACCGAATCACCTCTCTCTCTCTCTCTCTCTCTCTCTCTCTCTCTCTCGCTCTCTCTAAACCCCGCCCATACATACATGTTTCAGACACCTCTCTCTCTCTCTCTAAACCCCGCCCATACATACATGTTTCAGACACACCTCTCTCTCTCTCTAAACCCCGCCCATACATATATGTTTCAGACACACCTCTCTCTCTCTCTAAACCCCGCCCATACATATATGTTTCAGACACACCTCTCTCTCTCTCTAAACCCCGCCCATACATACATGTTTCAGACACACCTCTCTCTCTCTCTAAACCCCGCCCATACATACATGTTTCAGACACACCTCTCTCTCTCTCTAAACCCCGCCCATACATACATGTTTCAGACACACCTCTCTCTCTCTAAACCCCGCCCATACATACATGTTTCAGACACACCTCTCTCTCTCTCTCTAAACCCCGCCCATACATACATGTTTCAGACACACCTCTCTCTCTCTCTAAACCCCGCCCATACATACATGTTTCAGACACACCTCTCTCTCTCTAAACCCCGCCCATACATACATGTTTCAGACACCTCTCTCTCTCTCTCTAAACCCCGCCCATACATACATGTTTCAGACACACCTCTCTCTATCTCTCTCTCTCTCTCTCTCTCTCTCTAAACCCCGCCCATACATACATGTTTCAGACACACCTCTCTCTCTCTCTAAACCCCGCCCATACATACATGTTTCAGACACACCTCTCTCTCTCTCTCTAAACCCCGCCCATACATACATGTTTCAGACACACCTCTCTCTCTCTCTCTAAACCCCGCCCATACACGTGTTTCACCGGTAGACAGTACTTTCTGTCAAACTGTCAATCGAAGTAGTGTGCTAATTTATGATCTTTGTGTTTTCCTGACCAACAGTTTGTAGGTAGTCTAATTTATGATCTTTGTGTTTTCCTGACCAACAGTTTGTAGGTAGTCTAATTTATGATCTTTGTGTTTTCCTGAGCAACAGTTTGTAGGTAGTCTAATTTATGATCTTTGTGTTTTCCTGAGCAACAGTTTGTAGGTAGTCTAATTTATGATCTTTGTGTTTTCCTGACCAACAGTTTGTAGGTAGTCTAATTTATGATCTTTGTGTTTTCCTGAGCAAGAGTTTTGTGTGGAGACACTTATTTTATGACCGGGGGTCGTGGTGTAATCCTATCAGTATGTTTATGATAATGAGTTGGTGTCTGGGGGTGTTAATGGCTTTACGATACCCCCAGCAATAGGTGGACTCTATGTGTAAAAGTGGAGTCAGTTACACAGAAGTCTCTAAGATCTCGGCTGTGTACCAGTGTTTGCGCTGTGTGATTTAAACGAACCTGCGGCTTCTCATTTTAGCACCGCTAAAGTTTTATTTTTATTTTGAGGAATACTTCAAAGAGGAGATGGCTGTCTATCGTAACAGTAAGTGTTTTATTAGTGGTGCTTGAAAAGCACTACTATTGTTCTCTTGCATACTTCTTCTTCTTCTTCTTCTTCTTCTTATTATTATTCCACTTTTTTTTCGGCGCGTAACTAGTCCCGCACCGTTTGTCGGAGATCGACGGGTGAGGTGTCGAATCGATCGGCTTATTGAGCAGAGGTGTGCTATGACTTTTATAAGCGATCGGAATGCCGGAATTCCCGCTACGGAAGCTCAAAATCAGAAAATTTCCCATAGACTTGCATTGAGTTTCAAAAGTATTGGCCCTCTAAGGAGAAAGCTGTAAAAGTTTTGCCCCCGTACACGTTCGGCTCTAAAATGTATTGGCACGCGATCTGTTCGGCTCTCAAAAGTATTGGCACCCTTTCCGGCCGGCACTCAAAACTATTGGGACCCCGCACGGCCAGCTCTCAAAAGTACTGGCGCCCTTGACAGTCAGCTCTAAAAAGTATTGGCGCACTACACGGCCTGCTCTAACAATGCTGGCGCCCTATCTGTCCGGCTCTCGAAAGTATTGGCGCCCTACGCTGTCGGCTCTCAAAAATATTGGCACCCTATTTGTCCAGCTTTAAAAGTATTAGCACCCTAAATGGCCAGTATAGTGCTAAAGCATGCTAAAACATGCTAGCATGATGCTAAAACATGCAAGCATGATGCTAAAACATGCTAGCATGATGCTACAACAAGCTAGCATGATGTAAAACATGTTAGCATGATGCTAAGACAAGCTAGCATGATGCTAAAACATGCTAGCATGATGCAAAAATGTGTAGGCATGATGCTAAAACATGCTAGCATGATGTAAAACATGCTAGCATGATGCTAAAACATACTAAAACGTGCAAGCATGATGCTAAAACGTGCAAGCATGATGCTAAAACGTGCAAGCATGATGCTACAACGTGCAAGCATGATGCTACAACGTGCAAGCATGATGCTACAACGTGCAAGCATGATGCTACAACGTGCAAGCATGATGGTAAAACATGCTAGCATGATGCTAAAACATGCTAGCATGATGCTAAAACATGCTAGCATGATGCTAAAACATGCTAGCATGATGCTAAAACATGCTAGCAGGATGCTAAAACATGTTAAAACATGCTAGCATAATGCTAAAACCCTGTAGCAACCTATCCATCCGGCTCTCGAAAGTATTGGCGCCCGATCCAAATTTTGCCAGTGCAAGCACCACTCACATTTTCTTCAGGAAATGTACCGGTCTAGTTCTTATAATAATTATTCTTCTTCTTCCACTTTTTTTTGGCGCGTAACTTCTCTCGCGTATGTCGGAGATCGAAGGGTGAGGTGTCAAATTGATCGGCTTATTGAGCAGAGGTGTGCTATGACTTTTATAAACGATCGGAATGCCGGAATTCCCGCTACGGAAGCTCAAAATCAGAAAATTCCCCATAGATTGCATTGAGTTTCGAAAGTATTGGCCCTCTAAACAGAAAGCTCTAAAAAAAAATTGCCTCCGTACACATTTGGCTCTAAAATGTATTGGCACACGATCTGTTCAGTTCTCAGAAGTATTGGCACCCTATCTGGCCGCCTCTCAAAAGTATTGGCACCCCACACGGTCTACTCTCAAAAGTACTGGCACCCTTGATGGTCAGCTCTAAAAGGTATTGGCGCACTACACGGCCAGCTCCAATAGTGCTTGCGCCCTATCTGTCCGGCTCTCAAAAGTATTGGCGCCCTTCACCATCGGCTCTTGAAAGTATTGGCGCCCCATTCCTGTTTTGCCATGGCAAGCACCATCCACATTTTCTTCAAAAAATGTACCGGTCTAGTTATTATTATAATTAATGGTGCTTGAAAAGCACTACTATTGTTCTTCGGTCTACTTAGTATTAATAATAATAATAATAATAATAATAACAATAATAATAATAATAATAATATTATTATTATTATTATTATTATTATTATTATTATTAATGGTGCTTGAAAAGCACTATTATTGTTATTTGACAAACGTATTATAATTATAATTATTATTCTTCTTCTTCCACTTTTTTTTCCGGCGCGAAACTAGTCGAGCACCGTTTGTCGGAGATCGACGGTTGAGGTGTCAAATCGATCGGCTTATTGAGGAGAGGTGTGCTATGTATTACGGAAGTGATCGGAATGTCGGCATTCCCGGTATGGAAGCTCAAAGTCGGAAAATTTCCCATAGACTTGCATTGAGTTGCGAAAGAATTGGCGCTCTACACGGCCAGCTCTAAAAGAATTGCCTCCATACACGCCCGGCTCTAAAAAGTATTGGCAACCAATCTGTCCGGCTCTCAGAAGTATTGGCACCCTATCTGGAATGCTCTCAAAAGTATTGGCGCCCTATCTGGCCGACTCTCAAAAGTATTGGCACCCCGCATGGCTGGCTCTCCAAAGTATTTCCGCCCTACACGGCCAGCTCTAAAAAGTATAGCTGCACTACACGGCCGGCTCTCAGAAGTATTGGCGCCCTGTGCCTTCAGCTCTCAAAAGAATTGACGCCCATCACGTCCAGCTCTCAAAAGTATTGGCACCCTACGCCGTCAGCTGTCAAAAGTATTGGCACCCCACTCTTCTGGCTGTCAAAAGTATCGGCACTCTACGCTTCCGGCTATCGAAAGTATTGGCGCTTGATCCGAATTTTGCCATGGCAAGCAGCACACATTTTCTTCAGGAAATGTACTAGTCTAGTTTATTATTATTATTATTGTTATGGGTGTGTGTCTGTCTTATTATTTCTGTGTCTGTGTTATTATTTCAGACATCAGATATTTCTCATCTATATTAAATGTTTTCTACACATTTGATCATTTTAGAAAATTTTAAAGGATTTTTACACGCACCCCTGCTCTCATCGGACGGATCCCCAGTTGGGAAACACTGGGTTAGTTACTCGTCTGACCAATGTGTTTAACTTACTCTCCATCATCACTTTTATTCTGAGTAACATTCATTATTCACACAAAAACTACTTACACACCAATCCTCACTAATATCAGGATACTCGCTCTCATTAAGGGAAAACCAGAAAAAATACATTTCTGCAGATATTTAAGTAAACTTACTCAGCGTATGAGTTCTGCTTCTTTATCTAATGATCTGCTGAGTGTTTCTACTTCCTGTTATTTTATTTTAGTTTATATATTTGTATAGAGCTCTGACAGTTGTTCGTGCACAGCTGAATGAAGTCACGAGATAATAAATGAAGGTAATGAAATGATAATGTGTGTGATGTAGATTTTACCAGACTGTTAACTCTGTTCTCTATATTTGCAGCGTTTTCAGGCTTATACTTTCAGTATTTACAGGCCTGTGCTCGATGGATCAGAAAGCTGTATGATAACAAACCATATCTGTGTGTGTGTGTGTGTGTGTGTGTGTGTGTGTGTGTGTGTGTGTGTTTATTACCCTACCTCACTGTCCTTTTCCCTCTGCAAAATAAACAGGTAGACATGTCAGTGAAAGTCAGAGTATCCATTTTGTGTGGAGGGGAAAATACAGCATTTCAGGAGTAAAAACACAGTGAGTATCTACATCTAAAGCTATAATATATAAACACACTGAATGTACACTAGATGCAGAAGAGTTTTGTGGGTTTGTACTGAAGTTTGAATGTACACAGGTTGTTTTATGACTTGATACAGAGACTATTTCCTGTAAGTGAACTCTGTGCTGATACAGGGTTTGATTTAACACACCGATGTTGGAGTGAAGTAAACGTGTGTCCTGCTGTAATCTGGAGAAGGAGACATGACCTCCAACATGAGTGTGTCTGGAGAACAGGACTTAAAGAAAGACGAGAGGTGAGTTACTTTTCCATTCACCAGCAATAAATACACACCGTCTCATGGGAACAGATCTGTATCTCTAAACACTCACTAGTTAACAGAGGAACTAGACTTTGGTTTAAGGTGTTTAATAGCAGTGAATATATCACTGATCTGATCTAAGAACGGTTTAGAGAAATCATTCACTGAGAGAAGAGTAAAAAGGACTGTGTAATGTGAAGGAGAAGAGCAGCGTAGCTTTGAGTCAGTGAACTCTACAGGCTTTAAGACCCAGCTGAGTCAGTTATCTGTGATTGGGACTCCTGACATCAGTGTAATTCCTGAGGTATGGGGCGTGTCTCCTGTTTGAATAAGTGTGCAGACTGGAGCTGAATTAAAAAGATGGAATTATTGGTGTTTAATGATGAACACATTGTGTAACAGTGCTGAGACAGCAGAGTATTAATTACTGCTGATATTTCTGTTTAATTCTAGAATGATGGAGGGAAAGAGATCAGACTCACCAGAACCCAGCTGTGTGTCCATGAAGAGTGACCGGTCAATGGAGCGTCCACTTGACTTCAGAGACGGAGCCAGTTCTCCTGATGTGAGGTCAGTACAGTGAGGTGTTTTACAGCAGTGTTCCACCTGATCAAACTCACTGGTCTCATTCTGAAGCCCTTCATGATCTTTATCAGGTGTTGAAGCAGTAAAACACTAAACTGTGCAGTGCTGCAGCTCTCGGACTGGCGGTGAGGAAAACTGCTTTAAGAGTTCAGTTCAGCCTGCAGTCCCTGAGCTGGAGGGTCTGTGGTGCTACACAACAACATTTACACCTGGGACATTAATGACTAGATCACTATTTTATTCATGAACATGTTAGTGTCAGTGAGAAATCCTGAAATCAGTGTATTGTGTTAAGAGGATAGTGTTAAATATCTGTCTCTGTATGTATTAGTGTGTGTTGTGCAGCTATGAATACATATAGTCTATATCACATCATGTGTTTTATTTCTTCACAGACCACAACAGAAGAAATCAAACCTCAGCAGAAATCAGCTGGACTCCATATTCAAGGTGTGTGTCTTTTTAATGTGTGTAACTTGTGTGTGAGCAGGTTGCAGGTTTTTTATTTAAGATTATGACAATTTACAGATTTATTGATGTGCAGCAGCATTATGGGTAATCAGACAGAATTTCAGCTGTAACTGTGGGAATAGAAAGAGACTTTTATTCTTTTCATAAAATAAAAGCATCTCTCAGTGTGTAACATTATAATATTTAGATGTGTTCCTGTGTGTTTCTAACCAGGAGCTGGAACACAAAGTCATCTCTCTGATAAAGAATGAGCTGAAGAGGTTTAGGAAGCTCCTGAGTCCAGATTACCCAGCATGCACTGAGAGGGAGGTGCAGGATGAGGAGGATCTGCACAGTGTCAGAGAGGGAGCGCTGAAGATCACACTGCACGTCCTGAAGAACATGAACCACACAGATCTCACTAACACACTGCACAACAGTAAGAGCTCTGAGTCATGGCTTTATTCCATCAGGTTCACTTTAGAGAGAGGAAATAGTTTTAGATAGGAACACTTTTAGTTTGAAGTTTGAGTTTAGTATCATGTACATCTGCTGCTTTTCTGTTCTGTTCGTGGTCCAGCTTGTGGTGACTCTGTACAATGGTCCTGTTCCTTCAGGAATATTTACTACATGAATCAGGAATGAACAGCAGCATTTGAATTTTACATTTATTCCTGTGTTCAGTGATTTTACATTAAAACATGTTATTACTTTGTTTATTAGAGTCTGTGGCCTCTGTGTATCAGACAAAGCTGAAATCCAGCCTGAGAGAGAAGTTTAAAAGAATTAATGAAGGAATCTCACAGCATGGAAGCTCAGCACTTCTGAATGAGATCTACACAGAGCTCTACATCACAGAGGGTTGGAGTGGAGACGTCAATAATGAACATGAGGTGAGACAGATTGAGACAGCGTCCAGGAGACCAGCAACACAGGAGACACCCATCAAATGTAATGATCTCTTTAAAGACGAGTCCATCAGAAGAGTGCTGACTAAAGGAGTTGCTGGAATTGGAAAAACAGTCTCTGTGCAGAAGTTCATTCTGGACTGGGCTGAAGGAAAAGCAAATCAGGACGTCACCTTCATGTTTCCACTTCCCTTTAGAGAGCTGAATCTGATGAAGCAGAAACATCTCAGTCTGATGGATCTTCTTCATCACTTTTTCCCTGAAATGAGAAAACTACAATTAATAGACTCCTACAAAGTGGTGTTGATCTTTGATGGTCTGGATGAGTGTCCACTTCCTCTAAATTTCCAGAAGAATGAGAGATTGTGTGGTGTGACAGAGTCAGCCTCAGTGGATGTGCTGCTGACGAACCTCATCAAGGGGAATCTGTTTCCCTCTGCTCTCCTCTGGATAACCTCTCGACCAGGAGCAGCCAATCAGATCCCTCCTGAGTGTGTAGACCAGGTAACAGAGGTACGAGGGTTCAGTGATCCTCAGAAAGAGGAGTACTTCAGGAAGAGGATCAGTGATCAGAGCCTGGCCAATAAAATCATCTCACACATGAAGTCTTCAAGAAGCCTCTACATCATGTGCCACATCCCAGTCTTCTGCTGGATCTCAGCCACTGTTCTAGAGAGAATGTTGGGTGAAGCAGAGAGTGGACAGATCCCCAAGACTCTGACCCAAATGTTCACACACTTCCTGATCTTTCAGATCAAACACAAGGACCAAAAGTACCATCAGAAATGTGACCCTGATCCTCAGCAGACCAGAGAGAGTATCCTGGCACTGGGAAAACTGGCTTTCCAACAGCTGGAGAAAGGAAACCTGATCTTCTATGAGGAAGACCTGAGAGAGTGTGGCATTGATGTGAGAGAAGCGTCATTGTACTCAGGAGTGTGTACCCAAATCTTCAGAGAGGAGTTTGGGCTTCACCTGGGGAAGGTGTTCAGCTTTGTACATCTGAGTGTTCAGGAGTTTCTGGCTGCTTTATATGCATTTTTCTGCTTTATTTTTAGAAAGACAAATGTGTTAGTGGAACAAAGCACTGGACTTTTTAATTTCTTCAGAAAGTCAGACATGTCTGATCTCCTCAGGACTGCAGTGGACAAGGCCTTACAGAGTGAGAACGGACACCTGGACCTGTTCCTCCGCTTCCTTCTGGGTCTCTCACTGGAGTCCAATCAGACTCTCTTACGAGGCTTAATGCCCCAGACAGGAAGCAGCTCTCACAGCAAACAGGAAACAGTCGAGTACATCAAGGAGAAGATCAGGGAGAATCCATCTCCAGAGAAATCCATCAATCTGTTCCACTGTCTGAATGAACTGAATGATCATTCTCTAGTGCAGGAAGTACAGACTTACCTGAACAGAGGAGGAAAAAGTCGTCTCAGGGGAACCAGACTCTCTCCTGCTCAGTGGTCAGCTCTGGTGTTTGTGTTACTGAACTCAGATCAGGAGCTGGATGTGTTTAATTTGAGTAAATATGACCGATCAGAGGAATGTCTTCTGAAGCTGCTGCCAGTGGTCAAAGCCTCCAGAAGAGCTGAGTGAGTATTTTATTTACAAATGTATTACTGCATGGTTTATTATTTTAATGTAACACTGAACTGCACTGTTTGGATTAATGCTGATTAATAATTACTCTAATCATCTTTAAACAAATCTCTGGTACTGTTACAGAAGAGTTTCACTTTTTACACCAACACGTTACGTCTGCACTGAGGGCGGGGCCATGTGGACAAAACCTATTACCATTTATTACCTTTTCTCTAAAACTGATGAAGAAATGATCTCTACAGAATAACTGCATGTATTCATCACTGCTTTTTCATCATTTTGTGATCTAAACACCAGTGAAAGGCACTTTTTCTTTTCTCCTTTCATTTGAAAGTGACATTGAACAGAACTTCACAAACGAGAAGAAGAAAAACAGAACACTGTCACCATGGGAACAATATGAATACAGCATGTGACATTGGTGATATAGAGGATATAGGAAAATATCTATCAATAGACATGACTGATTATTCTATTTTCTGGTCCTATGATGTGTATCAGCGTATCACACCGCCCAATCTGCACTGAGGGACACGTGAGAGTGTCGTGGAAAACAATCTTTCCAACCTAAGTTAAAGACTTCAGAGACAGAGGGTTTGTAGATGCCAAAGGTCATCAAACTTTATTGAAACAACAAAGTGAGACAGTCTGCAGAAAGTCTGAATTATACACACACACACATGTCTTTATATACTTTTCTGAAGCAGTAAAATTATCCCTAGGCGGGGCATTAACCTCTTCTTTCTAAAAACAAACCAATCTCCATCGCCTTCATGAATTACTCATATCTATATGATACCTTACATTTGTGGTGCATGCGTTGTGAGTTGGATTTTCTTAAAGGTTTTATTGGGACGAGGTCATTTTTTGCAGCGCATGCGCCTTGCGTTGAATTTTCTGAAAGGTTTCATCAGGACAGGATTTTTACCCCATCCCAGATTTCCCCCTTATACCTTAATGACCTTCTGGCTTTAGTCCCAGCCTGGTACACTTCATCCTGGAAGTCTGATCTGTTATTGTGACACTGGTATTGAAGCTTAAAGGGCTTTGATTGGAAACACAGTTCTGGTGAATGTCTAATTGCTCATTTATTGCCAGAGTAAAGCTGCTTTAGACAAAACACACGGTTCTTCTAACTCCGTTTACACAGGACATACAGAGATGCAGAAAAACACCTGATGTTCAGTAACACATAGACGTCTTCTAGCTCACTACACACTTACAATAGAACTTGATTAAAACTCTTCTGTGCTTTTTCACTTTCACACCGACCTTGTTTGGTTTGGACCGATCAGACTTTCTCTTTAGATTGGATCTGGTGTGGGATTAGTTTACAGGATGAAAGAGGATTGTCCTCGAGGACGGATTTCCAGTTAGCAAAAACATCATAATAATCCCTCTGTGCAGATCAAGGGATACGTCCTGTTTATAACTTTAATCCCTAACAAAAAATGTGTGAATATTTACCATAAACAAACAAACAAATAAATAAATAATGCATGCACTGTGTGAGACGGATTTCCAGTTAGCAAACTAACTCGTCAACTTACTCCACACACACACATACACACTCTCACTCACACACACACACAGACTTTTTTACATGTACTTCCCTTAAAAATGGTTTCCATTATTCAAACAAAAACCCTTCTGTTTTCATTTCAATAATAATAATAATAATAATAATAATAATAATAATAATAATAATACTGCTGCTGCTGATGTGGTGTCCTGTCCTCTGATTTGTGTGTGTGAGAGAAACACACTCACATTTCTGTTACATGGTAAAGAGTAAGTCTATTATGGCTGTGTGTGTGTTTGAGGTCAGTGTTCTGATATTTCATCATTTCTCTTCCAGGCTGTGTGTGTGTGATCTGACAGAGGAAAGCTGTAGAGTTCTGTCCTCAGTTCTCAGATCAAACTCCTCCAGACTGAGAGAACTGAACCTGAGTTACAATAACCTGCAGGATTCAGGAGTGAAGCTGCTCTCTGCTGGACTGGAGAATCCACACTGTACACTGGAGATACTGAGGTACACACACACACACACACACACACACACTGTACACTGGAGATACTGAGGTACACACACACACACACACACACACACACTGTACACTGGAGATACTGAGGTACACACACACACACACACACACACACACACACACACACTGTACACTGGAGATACTGAGGTACACACACACACACACACACACACACACTGTACACTGGAGATACTGAGGTACACACACACACACACACACACACACACACACACACTGTACACTGGAGACACTGAGGTACACACACACACACACACACTGTACACTGGAGACACTGAGGTACACACACACACACACACTGTACACTGGAGAAACTGAGGTACACACACACACACACACACACACACACACACACACACACACACACACTGTACACTGGAGATACTGAGGTATACTCACACACACTGTACACTGGAGAAACTGAGGTATACACACACACTGTACACTGGAGAAACTGAGGTATACACACACACACACACACATACTCTCTCACACACAAACTCTCTCTCTCTCTTTCTCTCACACACAGACTTTTTTTTACATGTACGTCCCTTAAAAATGGTTTAAATTATTATAAAGTATTTATTCAAACAAAAACCCTTCTGTTTTCATTTCAATAATAATAATAATAATAATAATAATGATGATGATAATAATAATAATAATAATAATAATAATAATAATAATAATAATAATAATAATGTTGATGTGGTGTCCTGTCCTCTGATTTGTGTGTGTGAGAGAAACACACTCACATTTCTGTTACATGGTAAAGAGTAAGTGTATTATGGCTGTGTGTGTGTTTGAGGTCAGTGTTCTGATATTTCATCATTTCTCTTCCAGGCTGCGTGGGTGTAATCTGACAGAGGAAAGCTGTAGAGTTCTGTCCTCAGTTCTCAGATCAAACTCCTCCAGACTGAGAGAACTGGACCTGAGTTACAATAACCTGCAGGATTCAGGAGTGAAGCTGCTCTCTGCTGGACTGGAGAATCCACACTGTACACTGGAGATACTGAGGTACACACACACACACACACACACACACACACACACACACACACACACACACTGTACACTGGAGATACTGAGGTACACACACACACACACACACACACACTGTACACTGGAGAAACTGAGGTACACACACACACACACTGTACACTGGAGAAACTGAGGTACACACACACACACACTGTACACTGGAGATACTGAGGTACACACACACACACACACACACACACACACACACACATACACACACTGTACACTGGAGATACTGAGGTACACACACACACACACTCACACACACACACACATACACACACTGTACACTGGAGAAACTGAGGTACACACACACACACACACACACACACACACTCACACACACACACTGTACACTGGAGAAACTGAGGTACACACACACACACACACACACACACACACTCACACACACACACTGTACACTGGAGATACTGAGGTACACACACACACACACACACACAGTTTCCCTCTGTGGTGATTGTAATTGTAGTGATGTGATATTGTCATTGTTGTGTGTGTGAGATGAGAGTAAATGTTGTGTATATAAAGATTTTGTGTAGTTGATGTTTTCAGAGCTAAAACTGAGTGTGTTAAGTGTGAGAAGGTTTTCTTTCTTGCAGGATGTGTTACTGCAGGATTACAGATGAAGGTTGTGCTGCTCTGGCTTCTGCTCTGAGGTCAAACTCCTCATCACACCTGAGAGAACTGGATCTGAACGGTAATAATCCAGGAGAATCAGGAGTGAAGCTGCTCTCTGATCTACTGAAGGATCCACACTGTAACCTGGAGACACTACAGTGAGTTACTGACTTACTGTCTCTTTACTCCACTGTATCATACTGAATAATGTGTGTGTGTGTGTGTGTGTTTATGCTGATGTGTGTCTACACCGATGTTCTTCTCTGTCTTACAGCATTAAGGATAATACACTCACCAGGACTGGCGTATGACAGGAGTCTCACCTCAAACCTCTTCTCCAGGATAAAGCAGTCTTGGTGAAGAGTTAGAACCCGTCCCACATTTCCAGCAGTTTGGGAGCTGAATCATTAAACTTAAAGGGGCAGAGCAGAAACAAAGTCAAGAACAGGCAGAAGGTCGTACACAGGAGAAATCAACACACGTAACCAAATATCTGCTGTACAAAGCAACGGCACCGATCTGCCCCGGGGATGGAGACCGACGAGGCTTAAGTACACGTCCGGAAATGTACAGCCAACTCATCCCAAAGCACGAGGCGGTAGCAGGCGTGTACGAGATGTGATCGTCCAATGGCAAGCTGGAACATGACGCATTGCAGTGGACTGGGCTTAAAAGAGGAGGAGACAAGACACCCATCCCTCCCCCAACATAGACACACGAATGGAACATAGTACAAACAGAAATACAACTGAGGACGTAACAATGGCCAAGTATCAAATAAAATGTAAACTTGCATTGATGAAGTTAATGTTGTTAGTAATTGTTTATAAATTACCATGGTAACACAGAGCTCCAAGGTATAAAAATATGGAGTTTGTCATCAATCAAACAGTAACCAGTTTTAAAACCTAAAAAAGTTTACGTAGCAAAATTTTGCAAAGCGCTTTACAGTAAATTAAAATGTAAAATTAAACTAATGAAATGTTGTGCAGCACATGCTTATGTTAATGTTTGTTACATTATATGATCATATAAATAAATAAATACTCCCAAAGTCACCAGAATTGAAAGCTTTGGTGCTGTTAAACATTTAGAGATTGAGGTTGTGGTGACTCAGTAGTTCACTCAGTATATCTGGGTAAGACACAGTGAACGACTCACTGCTGGCATTCGTGAAGAAGTCATAAACTCCACTGGAATAATAAATAGGATCTAATAAAACCATGAGTGGAAATTATTGGTGCAAGTTTGTTAGGATAGACTTCCTCCAACCTGGAACTATATCCTCCAGTCCACGCGGTGGCGGTAACGC
Source organism: Ictalurus furcatus (assembly GCF_023375685.1). Taxonomy (NCBI): domain Eukaryota; kingdom Metazoa; phylum Chordata; class Actinopteri; order Siluriformes; family Ictaluridae; genus Ictalurus; species Ictalurus furcatus. The sequence goes on along the minus strand of NW_026521051.1, from coordinate 1,294,071 downwards.
GCCTAACAGCTGCGTCTCCGACCAGTAGAAATCACAGAAGAAAAAGCTGCAGCGGGTATCTCCTGAGCAGTTGAGTTATTACACCGAACTAATCATCTCCAGATTAAATTATTTCTGACAGTTTTACAGTTAGGTTTGATCCAGTTCAAACATAAAAGCTGGTTATTTTGTCTGTGTTTTAAAATTAAAACCCCGTTCTGTTTTTAAACCCGAGGTAAGTTAAACGGAAGCTGTGTGGCCGAATCTCAAATTGATGTCATTTCCGGTTTAGGTGCACTACATTAGGGATGAAATAATGACAGTCTACATCCTATGTAGTGCACTATTTAACTCATGGGGAGAGATTTGTTATTCTGTTTTAGCGGCACTATTTAAGTATAACCTTACTTTATCCTAAAATCCATTGTTTGCTCCCTGCTTATAGCAACTAAAATAAACAACAGTGAGTGTAAAAGTGGCTGAGTCATTTAGCAGCTAAAATAACTTTAAATTTCTGTAATGTTTTTAATGTATAAACTGCTAAACTGAGGTGAAGTTGGGTTTATATTGGACATTCACTGCAAATTCGAGCTTCTCTCTTCTATTTCTCAAGAAATAAACACAAAAAGGACAAAATGTGTGTGTGTGTAGCTGGCGAGGTCACTTTGTAAAGAAATACTACGCGCATGCGCACGTAAGAATCCACGTCAACATGTCCGCCATATTGATGAGGGAAAGACCGTGCTGTAAACAAATACAAGTAAACGGAGGAGCTGTGGTTTTTCTGGATAATAATTTACATGATTTACCGGAGATGATAACGGCATCGTTTTCAAAAACTTGTCCTTTGAAACCCGTTTTCCAAAGTTTTCAGACCCCGAAACGCCGTCGTCATGGAAACGAACAGCCAAACCGCGTCAAAAGTTTTCGGTTTTTATTTGAAAACGTTGTGGTGTAAACGGCCCCTTAACAACTACAGCAAAATGCTGCTTTTATTGCTGAAGTCTTTCTGTAAACAAATAGAAATGAAATAGAATTTTTATGATTCACACTATATTACACTCCATTCTTCTTCTCAAAGACAACTCTATTTTTGAAAATAATAAAGATTTCTTTTGTTAAAAAATCAATTTCATGATGCAGCTTATTATTAGAGCTGCAACTATCGATTATTTTCACAATCGATTAATTGGTCGATTATTTTTTTTGATTAATCTGATGGGGGCGGGGCAAACTTTCAGTGCCTTTTTTGTTTATTTAAAATAAAATCCACAGACTGAGTGTTACAAATATAAATTCAGACTAAAACTTTACGCAAATGTTTGTCTAAAACAGAAAAGAACCCAATACACACACACACACACACATATAATATATATATATATATATATAAATTAATTTAGGACTGTAGTTTAATTCGGTGCTTTTTGTGCATCCATAAAAAAATAATGCATAAGTACTTATATAATATAAATGTAAACTAACTAAATAAGATAAATATATATAAACATTTATAAATAGAGTTATATAGATAGCATTATTTTTTATGGATGCACAAAAAGCACAGAATTAAACTCCAGTCCTAAATGAATAATAAAATCTCACTTTCACTGCACCTTGTGGTTTCTGTATCTCGGTGTCTTTAGACATTATTTTACTTTTGATCATAATATTTGAATTAGACATTACAGATCTTACTCGCGCTACACTCTGTATCAGCGCGTCTACACCGCGCGTGACCAGCAACGCGGCCTCGTTACTAACACTGTTTTCAGTGCACGTCGTCAGAGTAAGGTAATGACCAAAAATGTACTGAATTGTAGCGTCCCATAAGGGTTCATTCAGTTATGCAAGGTACATGAACATATATTGTGTGTGTGTGTGTGTGTGTGTGTATATATATATAAGTATACGCAGTGTATATATAAATAAATATGTTTCGCATTTTTAGTGTAGGTAGATCTCTTTGACTGGTCATGTTAAAAGTAGCTCGCAAGTCAAAAAAGTGTGGGCACCCCTGATATACAGTAAATATAAATATTAGTCATCATTCGCAGCCTTAGAAGCACAAGCATCCAAAGTAAAATTGCAAATGCAGAGTTTAAAATTGTCACCATGACGACAAAGTCCAAGAAGTGTAACTTACTCCTGCAGAAATTAAATAATAGTAATTATTAAGTATCATTGTTCGCCGTAAAACTGCCGTGTGTGATCGTGTCCTGTCGCAAAAAGCGGTGAAAACTCTCACATGACGTTCATAGTGTGATTAAGGTGTTTACATGTCACTACTACACGTCCATAATGCGACTAAAACAGGAGTACTCCACCTGTCTTAATTAGATTATTGCTTACTTCGATTATGACCTTAATTAGATTAAGGTAAAAAATTGCTGTTTACATGGTAGTTTCTTAATTAGAGTATGGTCTTAATCGGATCAAGAGTGGATTACTGTTGTCCATGTAAACGCAGCTAGTGAGAGATTAATGACAAGTTCCTGTAACGCTTCTTCTGCTTTAAACTCGAACCTGAGGGTTACGACGCCATCTCAAACTAAAACAACTTCTATCTACAAAGCTACAGTGCAGAAGAGTTACTCTGACCGGGGCAGGGGCTGGTAAGGTGTGAAAGCAGCTTGAAGTATTTCAGTGTAGTACATTCTGCTCAAGAGTCACTTTGGCTCCCTCCGCTCTAATCTTGGCCAGCTGCTGGATCTGCTGGAGCATTCAGCGCAGCTAAGCGTGCTTGAGTTAGTTGTCTTACTGTTTGTGCTGCGCTGCACGTTAAACACAGTCAGTCAAACAGGTGCGTAATGAATGCGAGAGAGACAGAGAATAAGAGTGAATAAGTTCAGACGTTACCCTAACAAAACAGTGGCGTTATTGAGGAGTTGCTTGATCGGGTCCTGCGCAGGTGGTTCTTGCGGAGGCGGTCCTTGCGCACGGGATCTGGATCTGGACCGACGTCCGGACATGGTCCAGTTAATTTTTTTTTCCACAAAACCATAAGTGAACACAAAAGTATATCTATGAATATATATACACTAAAATAACAACAATGAATGCAAACTTGTCCCAATTTGTGAAGGTCAAACATAAGCACACACCACACAGCGCTGACTGCCTCGTGCAGTGACGGTTAGCGCTTTTTCTTGTTAACAAAAACATTGTTTTTAAATGAAGAAGTGTCGATTAAATAGTTTTTTTTTTTTTGCATAAAGCAGAGTTAAGCTCGTCTTGGGAATACATTAAGAAGATTGAATACAAATTTTGTGTGTCTTAAGACAAAAAAAAAAAACGTTATGTGGAACCGTCATGCTAAGCATGGTGGGGGCAAAAAAAACGAGGCGTTTACGACCAAAAGGGTTTTTTTTAATGTAATTCATAGAATTTCCATACTCAAAGCACTTTTAATACTTTTTTCATGTACAAAACTTGTTGAACAATTCGATTATTATAATTTAGATAAGGCTAATTATCTGACTAAAACCAGCTGGCATTTGCTCGTTACTTATTACAAACGATTTAACTAGCATTAGTTTAAACACAAGAACACAATTCTAAACAGAACTATAAAAATAAATATCAAATTTTGCTTAAACATCCTTACTGTGACTGTATACTTCTGAGGAAAGCGCAGTTTGAAAAAACCTCCCTCGCGCTGTATCAACCCGCGCACACGTTTATTTTAAAATGTAAATTATATTTATTATTTCATATTATATGGACTGATATTTAAAAAACAAAAGTCAAATAAAAGTTCAATAAAAAAATTTTCAACATAAGACACGGTACTATTTTCAGTGGAAGAATACTAGTTCAGTTTGGGTAGTGAGATGAACATCGGCGCTACATTTTCCTCTTTGACAATTAGAAGATGGCATGAGTTTCAATTCAAAATGGCATCTGTCCTCCAGATGGCGCTCAAACACAGACAAATACAGTAACCTACAGACGTTTAAAAGCTGATAGTTTCCTAAAACTCCCTTGTGGGGAGGAAAGACAGGTAATTACACCGTTTTTTACTTATTACGAATGTTATACGACTTAAAATTAGTAATTTTTCCTGGTTTAAAAGGCTGTATTCTACTGGAGAAAATCTAAATGGAGCAACGGAATTTTAAAATGATTGTCAACTCAACAACTTGTGTTCATAATTATGGTAAATAACACTTAAATTCCTTTTAAATAATGTGAAATAAAAGTGTGTGTGTGTGTGTTGAGCTATCCTGTTTGACATTAATCTTGGTTCGCTATCTCCTTAGAAAGCTGTTAGCCTTTTACCTAATATGGATCATGCTTGTGTTAGTCTACTTTTAATTAGGACTCCGTATTGTTTAAGATATTTAAAAATAAATATTTTATGTTTGTTTATTTATCAATTAACCAACAGTATCATTACTATTATTTTAATTCAGTTAACAGTGACCATGAGCAGAGAGATAACATTTAACTGTTTATGACCTCCTGATTTAAAGCTTAAACAAGAAAAGATTGGTATCTGGACCAGTATCGGCTGTAAAAATCCTGATCGGAGCATCAGTAATGAACACCATTAAACTAAAGCGCTTTGCATCTGACGGGTAAATGAACTCACCCAATCACATCCTATATGAGATTATTCAGATATATACACAATACACACAGAGCGGTTCGAGAACTGACTCCAGCCCGGAACCATGACAGTGGAAATGTCTAATAGTGCAGCTTTAAATATATTTAAGAGGAGCAGACTTCAAACACTGAACATTGATGTTTATTGTATTTGTTTACGAGGTAAACAGGCTCACGGTTGTTTTGTGCATACAGTCTGTAAAATGAACTGAAAATATTAGATTTAGTTTATCAGAAGGTAAATTAATGTGTCATGGCTCACACTATGTTCCTAAAGTCTGTCATAATTGACCAGCTCAAGTTTTCTCATGCCTACTTATATTTACTTATATTGTGGCACATTAATGTTACCATCTCTAAAAAAATAAATAAATAAAAAGAAAAAATGTTTAAAAAACAAAAAAACCCCTAAACTTCAACTGTGCTCCTAAATTTTTGTAATTAGGAGCACAAGTGCTCCTAAAAGAAATTGTCTTGCGTCTCTCCTCCTGTAAACACTGTTAAAGATTTGTACGTTAGCAGGAATGTAGCACAACATGGAGGTGAAAGCAGTGGTCTGTTTATTTAAATGTGAAAGTGCAATAAAAATATGTTGTCCCTAAAATCAATGAATAATCGTGATAAATAATCGAGATCTCAATATTGATCAAAATAATCGTGATTATCATTTTGGCCATAATCGTGCAGCCTACCTGGATTATTAGATAAAAATCTTAAAAGTTCATGTGACATGGACGTTAAAGTCATTTGCTTATGTCATGTTTCATGTAGGTTATTTTTGCAGGAATGATGCCGTTTGTCAAGTCATGTCGGATTTCCCATGTTAAATCATAGCACTTCTTCTCTGTCGGCACCACATACGTGTTTGGGACGTATTTTCTCAGAGGCTTTGGCTGTAAATAATTAAATTACACACACAAAACGTTTTTTTTTTATTTTTATAAAATACATGCGATTAAAAAAAAATCCTTATATAGGATCCCCCCCCCCCCCCAGCCCCGTATAATCTCAACGCAAAAGTTGATGATTTCCATCATGAGATCGTGTTTGTTCTTCACGAACAGTACAATGTCTCTAAAGTACAGGGAAAATACGTTTTCTATTTAAAGTAATTATTTAACCAGAGTGAATTTGGAAGCGTCATGCTTAAAAACAAGCCTATTTATTTATTTATTTTATTATTATTATTATTATTATTATTTTTTTTTTTTTTTTTTTTTTTTTTTTTTTATTAATGAAAGGCAAAGCTGTTTTAAGAACATAATCCTAAAATCCACTAAAAAGTGGGCAAAGTGGAGTGTACTCAATGTTTTTTTTGGGACAGAAATGGATGGTACAGTTATAGTAGACTACATACACACTAAGTACTAATACTTATGTTCAGTAGTATGTGAACAGTTTATGTAATTATAAACGTACAAATGATAGTTTATTGACATTTTAAATGAGGTGGTGGACATTAGTATCCACTAGGTGGCAGCAGTGCAGCTGTTATGTCGCCTCACTGAGCAGTCTAGTGCTGTCTGAAACCTCTCCCTAGATCTTTTCACATTATCAATAGGTGATGTGTGTATGCTATAAGGCTGGTCTGTTTCATATCCTTTAACTAGAATGACTATTGTCTCATGGCCTGTAGGGGGGTTGTGGAATATATCCTTACAATCACAGTGGTCTCTGGCTAGAAGAAGCACTTTTCAGCCCTCAAAATGTCATGGAAACAATCTTTCCAGCCTAAGTTAGAATAAAACTTCAGAGACAGAGGGTTTGTAGATGCCAAAAAATTATCAAACTTTATTGAAACAATAAAGTGATTCACTCTGCAGAAACTCTAAAATATGCAAACACACACAAGCCCCCTTTATACCTTTCTTCACAGTGAACTCATCTTAGGTGGGATTTTACCTTTTCTCATTCAAAACAGACCAGTCTTCTTTGCCGCAATTAATTATTCATGTCTATATGATATCTTAGATTTGGGGAGCATGCGCAGTTAGTTGCTTTTTAGAAAGGTTTTTATAAGGACAATGTTTTTTTTTTTTTTAACCAAAAAAAAGTGAAATACTTTTACTGGTTTGTTATATGCACCGTTGGCTATAAAATCTGGAAAACAAGGTGTAAATTGATTAATAATCAGTGTCATATCCCCGCTGAGAGGGTCTTTAAACGGATTGTGAGTGAATTACAAAGACAAAAGAAAAACACCCACGGACTTTATTGAGTTTTTGAAGAGATGTGAGGTGTAAATATGTGGTAAATTGATGTAAATATGGCATAAATTGATGTGAATACATGTGTGTGATTTAACTATATCGAACTACTGTGACATAGAAATGTTAACAAGTCTATGTAGTGATTTGTGAAATCTCTCAAAGCTTTATTTGAAGATGCAAGGCCTGTTAATACTCTGTTCCAACAGAGAATCCACAGTACACTGTACGTAAGGCTTTGCAGCATCTGGATAATTGTACTGTCTGAGAGAGGGTGGGTCACCTCCGTGAACCTTCACTTCCATCACACTAGTATCAGCACAGCCACAATCCTGCTTTGAATGAACAAAAACACCTCTGATCTGATCCAGTCGTTCTGATCATTCAGAATCTTCCAGCGATAACAAGGTCTGTAAGTCATAATCCTCTGCCTTTTTGATCACATGTACAGCAGAAATCTCCACAAGCTAATCTTTACTCTGAGGATTACGCCAAATGCAATTGTTGCCATAGTCAATGATATAGCCACGCTTAGTCATAATGTCTGAACCTAATATACCGCGACCATCACCACTTCTACTGCGCCAGGCTTTGTCTTTGAAATCATCTTTGCCAGTTTGGAACGGCATATTTTCTGTCTGGATGCAAGAGAAATTGTTCCGTCAAACCTTTCTAAAGTTATTGTGTCTTTACCATTGTGTAGGGGATTGTCGGAATAAAGAATTGTTAATGAAGCACCAGAATCAACTAACCAATCATCGCATCGGCCTCCAGCAGCGACATTTACGATTGGTCTACCATGATTATCTCGTGACAGGGTGCTACATGTGAAATGGAGGCCTGTGATCCCTATGCTGAAGAAGACATGGCTTTAAAGCTCTGCTTCTCCATGTGAGCACACAGTTCATTCTCCTTGCTCAGTCTGTTAACCGCAGCCTGTAACTGGTTAAGTTCAATGTTAGGAGCTGTTCTCCTAGAAAAAACTTTGCATTCCCTAGAATTGTGTCCCTCTTTGCCACATGAATAGCACACTGGGGGGTTATCAGGGTTAGGAGGAGGTGGGCTCTCCTTTTTGTCTCCAGTAGCACCAGATAGGGCTTTATAATGCCTATTGCTGACACGGGATGAGATTTCTTTGAAATAGCATTAATGTTGTAAAACTGTGTCATTTTTGCAATAATGTCATTACACTCTGAGAGATGTGTCACATGCATTGCCACAGCAGAATGGGTGAGTGGGTCACACTTGCTAAGTAGGACAGATTTGAAGCTGACATCATCCTGAGTAATATCAGGATTACCACTGAACGTTTTAAACGCCTCCAATAACCGTTCTGAAAATGCCACTGGGTGCTCCCCTTTCCTCATGGTCATCTCCGCTATTTTATCCAAATCAACTGACATCATTCCTAAAACTTCAAGCAATCCCTGTTTCCTTTCCAATTTATTTGCAGTTCTGACCTTCATTTTCTCATGTAAGGCTCCGGACAGAGTATCGGGCAGACACAGAGTCAGCACCACGCATGCGTCACCATCTGTAAACTTGTACACGTCTGAATATTACTCCAGGTTTTTCACGGTCACCCTAAACACCACTTTCCCCCCTGTTCCCACCACCACTTTACCAGCAGCACCACCACCAGCAGCACACGGCTCGTTCACAGAGATGCTGCAGAACTGGCAGCCGATGGACGATGCCACGTGAGTGTATTCTTCTGCTTTCTGATTGACTTTCTTTTGTAGGTATTACTTTTGTAGAACATGTTTCCTCACTTCCCTTAACACAGTGTTCTCTTATTGCGCTGCCAGGCCATCAGCCTTTATGAGGAGCCCCACAGCAATCATCAGAACCAGGTAGGGCCAGCCGTGATTTCCACTCCGCCATCTTACTGGAATTTGTATAGGTTAGGAATAAGACTAAGGATGGAGTTAAGGCTCTGGGTTACTGATCGGAAGGTCGGGGGTTCAAGCCCCAGCACTGCCAAGCACTGTTGGGCCCTTGAGCAAGGCACTTAACTATTCAATTCAATTCAATTTTATTTGTATAGCGCTTTTTACAATAGACATTGTCTCAAAGCAGCTTTACAGAAATATCAACATGGTATACAGATATTAAAGGTGCGAATTTATCCCAACTGAGCAAGCCACTGAGTGGCGACGGTGGCAAGGAAAAACTCCCTAAGATGTTTTAAGAGGAAGAAACCTTGAGAGGAACCCGACTCAGAAGGGAACCCATCCTCATCTGGGTAACAACAGATAGTGTGAAAAAGTTCATTATGGATTTATATGAAGTCTGTATGGCCTTAGGAGCAGCCGTAGTCCAGCAGTCTGGAATTAGAGAAGATTTGAGCTCCATCCAGAGGCAGAAAGGATCTGGATCTCTAGTATCTCCATAAATTCATGTGGTGCTCGGCGAAAGGAGAGAGGGAGAAAAAAGATTATTATGACTGCAAAGTAGTAGAACAGAATCTAGTCAGGGTAGGCTTGAGTAAACAAATACGTTTTAAGCCTAGACTTAAACACTGAGACTGTGTCTGAGTCCCGAACACTAATAGGAAGACTGTTCCATAACTGTGGGGCTCTATAAGAGAAAGCTCTCCCCCCTGCTGTAGCCTTCACTATTCGAGGTACCGTCAAATAGCCTGCACCTTTTGATCTAAGTAGGCGTGGCGGATTATATAAAACCAAAAGGTCGCTTAGATATTGTGGCGCGAGACCATTTAGTGCTGTATAGGTTAATAAAAGTATTTTATAGTTAATGCGAGATTTTACTGGGAGCCAATGCAGTATTGATAATATCGGTGTGATATGGTCGTACCTTCTAGTTCTAGTTAGGACTCTAGCAGCTGCATTCTGGACTAACTGGAGCTTATTTATATTCCTACTGGAACATCCAGACAGTAAGGCATTACAGTAATCTAATCTAGAGGTGACGAATGCATGAACTAGTATTTCCGCATCATGTAGTGACAATATGTTTCTTATTTTAGAAATATTTCTGAGATGAAAGAAGGCTATCCTAGTAATATTATCTACATGAGCATCAAATGATAGACTGGAGTCAATAATCACTCCAAGGTCTTTAACTGCTGCACATGATGAAACAGAAAGACCATCCAGAGTAACCATGTGATCAGAAAGATTACTTCTAGCTACACGTGGGCCTAATAAAAGTATTTCTGTTTTATCAGAATTAAGTAGAAGAAAGTTAGTTAACATCCAATGTCTAATGTCCTTTACACAATCCTCAACTTTACTAAGCTTCTGTCTGTCCTCTGGCTTCGCTGAAACATACAACTGTGTATCATCAGCATAACAGTGGAAGCTAATTCCATGTTTACGAATAATTTGACCTAGGGGTAGCATATATAAAGTAAAGAGCAGTGGGCCTAAAACAGAACCCTGTGGAACTCCAAAAGTAACCTCAGTACGCATGGAGAATTCACCATTTACATCTACGAACTGATAACGATCGGTCAGATAAGACCTGAGCCAGGAGAGGACTGTTCCCTTAATACCAACAACATTTTCTAATCTATCAAGGAGAATAGTGTGATCTATAGTATCAAAAGCTGCACTAAGGTCGAGTAACACAAGCAGAGAGACACAACCCTGATCGTAGGTCAGTAGAAGGTCATTTACTACTTTAACTAATGCTGTCTCTGTGCTATGATGAGGTCTAAATCCTGACTGATACATTTCATGAATGTTATTCCTATCTAAGTACGAGCATAACTGCTTTGCTACAACCTTTTCTAAAATCTTAGAGATGAAGGGGAGATTTGATATTGGTCTATAGCTGGACAATTGAGACGGGTCAAGATCAGGTTTTTTAATCAAGGGTTTAATAACTGCTAATTTAAGTGATTTAGGTACATAGCCAGTGCTTAGGGAAGAATTGGTTATATTTAGAAGTGGTTCAATTACTCCTGGACAAATCTGTTTAAACAAACATGTAGGTACGGGATCTAGTATGCAAGTTGATGAATTGGCTGAAGAGATTAATGTAGCTAGTTCGGTCTCTCTAAGCGAAGCAAAATACTCTAAACATTGATCTGATATTGCTACATTGTCATGTAATGGGTTTGTTACAGTACTGTCCGGTTTTAATTTAATGGCCTGTATTTCACGTCTAATATTTTCAACCTTATCGATGAAAAATTTCATGAAATCTTCACTGCTATGTAATGATTGAGTGTTTCTCTCTGTAGTGGTTTCATTCCTAGTTAATTTTGCTACTGTGTTGAAAAGGAATCTAGAATTGTTTTTGTTGTCTCCTATTAAGGCGGAGAAATAGATTTTTCTAGCATCGCCAAGAGATTTCCTATATTTCAGTAGGCTCTCCTTCCATGCTGTTTGAAATATCAACTTAACCCTCTGTGCTCCAGGGGGCACTGTATCATGGCTGACCCTGTGCTCTGACCCCAGCTTCCTGACAGGCTGGGGTATGAGAAGAAAAGAATTTCACTGTGCTCTACTGTATATGTGACCAATAAAGACTCATTATCATTAACGTTATAGCCATGCTGAGGGAGGTGCTGACTAAATTAGAGATGGTGCTGGACCAACAAACCACTGAGATTGCTTCAACTACAGGAGGTCCAGGTGCAGCCTTTGGATATTGATGAAGATTTACTGCCCCTGCAAGACCTTCCTCAACTGTGTAGTCTGGAGCAAAGGATGCAACAGAGCCCAGATTACAAGCAAAATCTGGTGAGAGTTTTTTTCTTTTTTGTTAACAACTACTTGCACAATTACACAGCTACTGAGAGTGTTTCTGTTTTCTCAAGGTGACACACTCGTACTCAAAGCACAACACTGAACACCACTTTGATATGAGGGAACACTTATGACCTACTCTTTAGTAGAGATGGAAAACACACAGGACAGGGTAACTGCAGGAGTAGTGAGAAGCACTGACACAGTTGACGAGGCAATACATGCTTATTAATTATTTATTTTTATACTAGTGTATATTATTTTTGTTTTTTAAATCGGTTTCAGGTAAACTGGTTGGTGCTTATTGACGGGGTGGATGTGCGTGACTGCACCTGGTGCATATTGAAGAGGGTGATTGCTAACTCCCTGGAAAAGAACCTCAATTGGAGGGGAGTCAATGGAAAGACTTCACTGTCCGCTCTCCAACTCGGAGAGGTCGTGATTGGTAAGTATATGTTTACATACAGAATTAGCTGTCTCTCTCAGATGATATGTAAGGGGTAATCCACGGCTAGATGTGCATTAAACGATTTTAATGCATGATGTGGAGGAAAAGAACCACTCGTTCAAATCGTTTAATGCACACCTAGCCATGGATTACCCCGCTTATACCATGGTCTTTCCACAATTAATAACGGTAAAGCTGTCATTGGTTTAGAAGTGCAAACTTTGATTAGAAGTTTAAAATAAACTTTGGGAGGTCCCACTTCGGCTGTAATTGGCTATTTATATTCCTATGGTTTACTTTATTTAAATGGTTAGTAGTAATATGGATCCCAGCATAGCTGGGACAGGCACGCCTTTAAGATTTATTAGTTGGAACGTCAGAGGTATGGGTAATCCTGTCAAGAGATCTAAGGATTTTACACATTTGTTTAAACGTTTAAACTTCAATATAGTATTTTTACAGGAGACGCACCTACGTATTAAAGATCATCAAAGGTTACACTGCCTTGGGTGAGTCAAGTCTTCCACTCGAACTTTAATTCAAAAGCAAGAGGGGTCGCTATTTTAATTGACAAAACGTCACAGTTTTCCTCCACTAATGTTGTTGCTGATGTGAACGGTAGATATATTATAGTTGCTGGTACTCTAATGCAAAGACAGGAGTTGTTGGTAAATGTATACGCTCCAAACTTTGATGATGTGGAATTTGCTAATAGATTGTTGAGCAATCTCCCTTTCTTAAATACTCACCTGTTGATTTTCGGTGGAGATTTAAACTGTGTAATTCACCAAAACTTAGATCGGTCTAATCCCCGTACTCTGAATCAATCTGCAATGTCTAAAACATTTTCCGATTTTATGTGTCAGAACGGTCTCGTTGATCCCTGGAGATCCCGTAACTCTGCTCTTAAAAAGTTTTCTTTCTTCTCCCAGGTGCATCATTCCTATTCGAGGGTTGATTATTTTTTTATAGACAGCACTCTTGATTCTTGTGTAGTTTCTTCTGACTATTTGGGTATTGTAATTTCTGACCATGCGCCTCTACAATTAGATATTCATCTTTCTATTTATAAACGTAGCCCACCGCCTTGGAGATTTAATTCTCTTCTTTTAGCAGACAGTGAATTCTGTGAGTTCATTTCCACTTCTATTGATGACTTTCTTTTCTTCAATCAGAATGACTCCACCTCTTATTCATTGTTATGGGAGACACTTAAATCCTATATCAGAGGGCAGATTATTTCTTACTCCACTCTCTGTAATAAAAAGCGCACTGCTAGGGTTAATGAACTTACATCTGCGATCAGTAGTCTCGATCAAAGATGTGCGTTGAACCCCTCTCCAGAACTTCTTAAACAGCGTCTCGACTTACAGGCAGAATTCAATCTTATTTCGACTAAAGAGGCGGAACGCTTGTTGTTACGTACTCGTGGTTCATATTATGAACGTGGCAACGAGCCGAGTCGTTTACTGGCACATCAGCTACGGCGACAGGCCACTTCCCGTCTCATACCTAATGTTAAAAACACTCGTAATATCGTCACTACAGAGCCCATGGAAATTAATGCTACTTTTAAATGGTTTTACTCTTCACCTTATAAATCTGAATTTCCTGCAGACGATACTAAAGTGAATGCATTTCTTCAAAACCTTTGTAACCCTGTTATTGATTCGAATACTGCCATGCAACTGGACTCCCCACTCTCTCTTGAAGAAATTTTAATTTCAGTTAAAACTATGCAGTGTAACAAAGCTCCTGGCCCGGACGGGTTCCAGTTGAATTTTTAAAAACGTTTACTGGAAAATTAGCTCCATTGCTTTTATCTGTGTTCAATGAATCTTTGGAATGTGGGTCTTTGCCTCCAACTCTGACACAAGCCACAATAGCTCTGCTTCTTAAGGAGGGTAAGGATCCAACCTCCTGTGGTTCTTATAGGCCGCTGTCTCTGCTTAATGCAGATGTAAAGGTGTTGGCGAAAGTAATGGCATCTCGTTTAGAGGACGTTATCCCTTATATTATATGTGAAGAGCAGAACGGTTTTATAAAGGGACGTCAGATGTTTTTCAATACCCGTACACTCTTTAATATAATTTATTCAAAGCATTCGTCTGTGCTTCCTGAGATTGTGATTTCATTAGATGCTGAAAAAGCATTTGATAGGGTTGAGTGGGAGTATTTGTTTGCAGTCTTGAGGAAGGTCGGATTTGGGGATAAGTTTATTTCTTGGATTAGCCTCCTTTACTCAACCCCTAATGCCAGGGTTCAGACAAACGATACTTATTCTGATTATTTTACTCTCGGACGAGGGTGTCGTCAAGGTTGTCCTTTATCCCCTCTGCTTTTTGCTGTCGCTATCAAGCCTCTGTCTGTCACATTAAGATCTTCTCCCTTGTTTAAAGGAGTAGTCCGATACGGTGTAGAATACAAATTGTCGCTATATGCTGATAATTTGTTATTGTATGTAACCGATCCTGTTGCCTCTATGCCAGCTGTCTTGGGTGTTCTGGAGTCCTTCGGTGTTGTCTCTGGTTATAAATTAAACTTGGATAAAAGCGACTGTTTTCCTGTCAATACTGCAGCATTTTCTCTCCAACAGTCAGATCTACCGTTTCGATTTAGTCAGTCAGGGCTTAAATACCTAGGTATCAACGTGACACGTTCTCTATCTAATCTTTTATCAGCTAACTTCACTCCCCGTATCTCAAAGGTTAAATCTAACATTCAGATTTGGGTAACTTACCCCTTTCTCTAATTGGCAGGATCAGTGTCGTCAAAATGAATATATTACCGAAGTTTCTTTTCTTGTTCCAGCAAGTGCCTCTTTCTCTGCCAAAATCATTCTTCGATTCACTGGATAAGATAATTAGTACTTTTATTTGGGGTGGGAAGCCACCAAGGGTTAGTAAATCTTTATTGCAGAAATGTAGACTTAGTGGAGGACTTGCATTACCCAATTTTCAATTCTATTACTGGGCTGCGCACATCCATGAACTCTGCTACTGGGTTAAATCTCCTGGATCTTCTTGGTCTAAATTGGAACTATCTTCTTGTAGGGAATCCTCTTTACCTGCTTTGCTTTACTCCTCTTTACCTACAAAACTCTCCCTATATACTGATAATCTAGTTGTCTACTTATGACTTGGTATCAATTTAGACGGCACTTTAAATTTGTAGGTGCATCCTCTTTGTGTCCTTTAGTCAACAACCTTCTATTTCCTCCATCGTGTTTGGACTCCACATTTTCAGTGTGGTATGACAAGGGTATTAAACAAGTTAGAGATTTGTATGCCGATGGTGTGTTTGATAGCTTTGCCAATCTGGCATCCACTTATGACCTCCATGTGACGCATTTTTTTCGGTATTTTCAAATTCGGAATTTCGTTTCTAGATGTTTTCCTGATTTCCCCTCTGCGCCTCCTGAACAGGCTTGGGAAAGCTTGTTTTCAAACAATCCACATCAGAGAGGAATGATTTCTAGGATTTATGATTTTATTCTGGCGTTAGGTAGTGAGTCGAGTAACAAAGTTAGGAATGCGTGGGAAACGGAGTTAGGAGTACAGATAAGTGAGGAGTGTTGGGAACGTGCTATAGGGAGGATACAGTCTACCACTTCCTGTGCTCGTCTTGGACTTATCCAGTTCAAAGTTTTACACAGAGTCCATCTGTCCAAGTCGAGACTTTCTGTGATGTATCCGGACGTAGAGGACAAGTGTGATAAATGCCATGGCTCTCCCTGTCATCTTGGCCATATGTTTTTCTTCTGCCCTGATCTCCATGGTTTTTGGACTGGTTTTTTTTACCATCATGTCCACTATTCTCAGAGTAGATTTAAATCCTTGCCCATTCATTGCTGTATTTGGGATTCCTGATGCTTCAATTCCATTGAGCTCAGTACAAAAGGATGTTATTGCTTTCACATCCCTAATAGCAAGACGTTACCTACTGTTGCATTGGAAGTCTGCTAAATACCCATCTATCTCCCAGTGGCTAAAGGACGTGATGTTTTTTCTGAAACTCGAGAAAATAAGGTATACGATGAATGGTTGTACGGACAAGTTTTTTTTTTTTATATAAATGGCATCCCTTTATTGTATACTTTATGGAGTTACAGACACTTCCCACTTAAATTTTTGTGCCTGTTGTTGGATTTTACAATATCTTTATAACCAGCGACAGTTATTGGGTAGCCATGATGAGCCGGGGGGGCGGGGTGTGGGTTTTCTGTATTTTTAATTTTGTTTTCCTTTGTTAGTAAAAAAAGAAGAAAAACCTGTGAATGTTTACTGCTGTGTGTTGCTCAATTTGTTTTCCTTGGGAAAGGGAGGGGAGGAGAGAAGAGAAAAGAAAAGGTGATGTTCAGCTGACATGTAGACGTGTTCAGGAGAAATGTTCAATAAAAATGAAACTGGAAAAAAGAAGTAGTTTAAAATATACTTTAATTTCCATAAGTTAGGTCGTTAGATCTGGAATTTTGTGTGAAATAAATCAGACACAGAGATAAAGTAGTGTGATAAGATTTAGGAATGATCACGGTGATCAAACTGGCAGGAACTACCTGTGCAATAAACAGTTATAATGCACACCTTCCAGCCAATCAGAATCCAGTATTCACACTGACCATGGTATAAGTGTAATTAATGCTTAAGATTCATAATAACCTTACGATATGTGTTGCTTTATTCCAAAGCTGCAGTTCATAGAAACCTCACGGCTAAAGCTGCAGAGATGGAGGTTGAGGGGACCATGAAGAGGTGGCTCCAGCTGGCATCAGATCGAGAGTGTGGGCGCAAGAGCAGACTTTTGATAAAGGAGGGTATTTACAGTGTTTTAACTGGTGTGTTTTTTGCGCTATTTATTAATTTGTTAAAATGTTCATATTATAGTCTATTTTTAATTGTTTATAAAAGTCCTAGCTGTTTTTAAGTGGCTGAATTAGTGCGTGCGCGTGTGTATGTGTGTGCGTGCACATTGGTAGCTGGGTGGGTATATAGTTGTGGTCGGAAGTTGACATACCCCTTGCAGGAAAAAGAGACCCTGTGTAATCTGTTTAAACGACTTTTACGCATGTTTTGCAGAGAGATCATTTTCACCTTGCTGTTTGGGTCTCTGTCCCACACTGTTACAATGCAGTATTGAGAGAGTGCGAGGGAGATCGATTTTCTATCAGAAACAGTAACTATATAAAATGGACGTCAACACGCACCACTCTGTGAGGTCATTTCTCGCTCTCAACAGAGTAGTTGTGATTGTTTAGTGTTTACGACAGGGCCAAAACGTTCAAGGCCATGGTGTATTTTGACTGTTCCTGTAGCATAATCTCACCAAACTGTGTGTACATGAGTCCACAGACACTGAGTCTATTCACAGTTCCATGCTGTATAGATGTTCTGCTCATCCTCACTGTACCGTAAAGGTCAGAACCTCACATCTGTAACCTTGTAGCTTTCCTTAATAAACACGACTGCAACCAAGCTTGTGTATCACTACTATTTTTAGATCTCCGCCTCTCAAAAGTATTGGCACCCTACGCGGCCGGCTCTCAAATCTGTTGGCACCCTACGCGGCCGGCTCTCGAATCTATTGGCGCCCTATGCGTCCGGCTCTCAAAACTATTGGCGCCCTTCACGGGCAGTTCTCAAAAGTATTGGCACCCAATCCGAATTTTGCCACGGCAAGCACCACTCACATTTTCTTCAGGAAATGTCCCTTAAAATAATAAAAAGTCTCTCACTATCTGATCGAGAAGGAGTGGATCAGCTTCGGACACAAGCTGGCCTCGGTGTGTATGAGCAGTGAGGGCGTGGTTGTGTGTGGGCGTGTGAACGCATGTATATTTAACCCCATCTCTCTCTCTGTGTGTTTCTCAGCGTGTCGGCCTTGGAGATGAGAATCACGCCAACTCGGAACGATCCCCTCTCTTTGTGCAGTTCATCGACTGTGTGTGGCAGATGATGAGACAGGTCAGCTACTGATGCTTTACACCACAACACTGTTGAATTCTCCAGTCTGATTGGTCAGAAGGCGTTAGAGACATTTCTGTAACAGCAAGATTCTGATTCCAGCTGCAAGGGAAATTACAGCTTTATAGTGACGTGCTCGTTCCTATAGTAACAGCTCATTCACAGGGTCTAGTATGGCATACGCAATACATAGTCTAAGCTTAATCGTAAACATATTATAAACATGTTACTTAAAGAAAAAGACATATGATCATTGTGATCTAGTTAAGATTTATAAGTTATCTATTTATGGAAGTTTTATGGAAGTAGTCTCCAGTGTCACGGCAGAGAGGACATTGCACTTTCCAGTTTCTCAGTAACATTGCAAGTCTTATTCATTTCAAGAGTTAGGGGGGGAAAAAGAGAGGTTTGTGAGGGAACTATTGTTTTATTTTAATGTTATAAAGTAAGAGATCATAATGAGAACTAACTCTCTTTTCCAGGACATTCCAAATTGTTCTTTGGCTATGCCCCATGTTTGTGCAATGGCTCAGACCGGTTTTTCCTCTTTTCTCAGCTTCAAAATGGCTTGCTTTTCTCCCATAGACAGCTCTCTGGTCTTCATGTCGGTTTATTCTTTTTAACAACAAATGCTGTCTCCACAGGTGAAACCCAGGGCTCAAACCAAGAGAAGACATTCAGAGCTATTCATTCTTTAAAGTCAATTTAACAAGGTACACCAGGGCAGCGAGAAAAACCCATCAGTCACTCCTTCCAGTATTTTTGAACAGTTAATGAATAGGGTGGCTTCAAAAAAGCTGCCATGTTTTAATCTGTGTAACACGTCTAGATGTAAATATGAGGAAATGAAAGCTGAAATTCTGATCTATCGTCTCATATTCGTCTTTTATCTCAAACCCAAATGTCTTCAGTATATAGCAAAAGCAATAGAATTGGCCTTGGTGTTCCAATACTTTTGAGAGGACTCTAATTGTAAGAAATAAATATAATTTCCGTACTGAACAAAAGACTGATTATCTGTTCAGGCGTTATTGTGCAGATCCACATTTAAGCATCTTACTATACACTGTTAAACCCAGTGTTTGTGTTCTTTCTTTCAGTTTCCTTCTGCTTCTGAGTTCAAAGAGCTTTTTCTCATCCCCATCCTGGATCGCCCCTACAGCTGCCTGTTTGGTACATTCCTCTACAGCAGTGAGCAGGAGAGAATGGAAAAGGTACGCTCCACATTTCTCCACTAATGGGCGGAGGCTTTCCAGCCTGTTTGATTTTACTGAATGGAAATGAATTTGTCTAAGTGTATTATGACTCTCTCTCTCTCTCTCTCCCTCCTCTTTTGTTTTTAGGAAGTACAGGGTAAAACGGTCACTGTGGTCCTACATTAACAGTCAGCCGGAGGACTTCACTAACCCGTTCTATGTGGACTGTAAAAACCAGGTGCTGTATCCACTGGCCAGTCTCACACATCTGGAGCTCTGGGTGGGTTATTATGTGCGCTGGAACCCACGCATGAGACCACAGGTGCTTATACTACAAACCACACTCTATGAAATTATGGGGAAATGCTCAAAAATAGTGCTTCCAATATATACCAAAATACCTAGTTACTTGTATAACTGAACAGTGTCACTTCAGACACATGATGAATGTCACTTTTTATTACTAGATGTTTCTGGGTTTTAACACCAAGTTTGCTTTAAAAAAACAAAACCATTTCTATCAGCACAAAGCTAAAAAAACACAAAAGCTGGAGTAATGGGTCGGTAAGCATAAAAAGTGCCGTACACAGTGGAACTGGACACACGAGGATCTCTGACACTGTTGACTCTTCAGTGGTTCCATTGTCAGTTCTAGTTTGTAGGTACAGGTTTCAGTCTTCAACAACATTGTAGTTTTCTTTTTAAAATGCACTCCTTGGTTGTGCTCACTGCATTACAAACTCAAATCCAACATTGTGAGATTTATTTTTTTAAATGTGTTGAAATGGAGTTTTCTTGTGATTCCTCTATATTCCTGTATATTTCATGATTGGCTGGTTAGAAAACTACATGAATGTACAGGTGTTCCTAATAAAGTGGACGGTGAGTGAACATGACGTGGCTGAAACGATTTCCAAAACACTTCAGGAGCAGCTAGCGATAAAGATTAAGGTTACACCGGCTTGATGATTGATCTTTTAATAATGATACATAAATAAATAGAAAGCGAATGGAATGATTTAGAAAATCGGTGTCCCAAAACGGAACTGATGTTTGTGTGCTTTGTTGATTCTTATGTAGATGCCGCTCCATCAGAATTTGAGAGAGTTATTGTTTTTGCGTGAAGAACGTGGAGGAGCTCCAGAGAGAGGCCACGTCACCCTGCTCCATCTCCTCATCCTCAGAGCATACTTCTCCCTCCTCACATAGTGGCACACCACTTCACACTGCCGTCTAAATACACCACACACACGCGCACACACACACACACATTTAAGAGCACACGCTGTCTTTACTCAATGAATACACTCTCAGGCACAAGTAGGGAGTGGATGAGTATGAAGCGGGCACACACACACACACACACACACACACATTCTTGTTTGCAATTTTTTTTAACTATAGAGAAGTAACCTAGTGTCACATTTTATAAATCCTTAATACTTAAAAATGGATCTTGGAATGATAGTCAGCATGTCTGCAGCATGAATTCATAGTATTTACGATCTAGTATTTGACCTGTAAATATGTAAAAAAGAGAAGTATTAATATATTTGTCCTTACACGTCATGTTCATCTTTCCCTGTGGCCTCATTTGCTCCTCTGTGCCAACTCCCTTTCATCTTTTAACATTTCAATACAGTTTTTAGCTACTTGAAGGTTTTTGTTTGTTTTTTCCCCCCAAAGTGAATCATCCATCTATTTTTGTATTTTATTAGATACTTTCCATTTTATGTCCGCTCTGTCATCACACTGAAGCGTGATAGTTATGTCCGTATTATTCATTTCTCACAGACCTGCCTTTCACCTTGCTAATATATGGAAGCACTGAATAAACAGTCAATTTGTCATGTTTTTGTATGAAGGTGTTAAAATGTTGAGTTGTACGGCCTTTCCTGAAGCAGGAAGCAGCGCCCTTCGAGCTAACGCTATTACATGAATTTCTTCTAATCTCTATACTTTAAAATTATTTACCTTACGTTATACAAATATAACTGACACTACTTTAGATAAAACAATCGTAACGTTGCGCTGTCGCTAAATTTGATCTGTTTTTACAAATATCCGTGACTAGCTTGTAGCCCATAGCCCGCTAGCATCACCTACCGCTAGCCTTGTTTACGTTCCTTATTTCTCATTTACTGCTGTTTTGTTTAAAAAACATATGTCTGCTGTCGCTCCGGTTTTGAGTGCAGGTGAGGACTCGCTCGAGCTTCACATGGTGCGGCTGGAACTGGAGGATTTGGAGAAGCAGATCCGCGGCCTACGCGAGAAGCAGGCCCAGCTGCTGGAGCGACAAACTGTGCTGGAAACATCTTGTGCCTCTGCCCACATATCCAAGGTAAGCACACAGCGTGCTATTTCCACTCCCAGGCCCTCTACGCCGTGTGTTTCTCTGTGCAGGGACCGTGCACCTAGGACCTTCCCAGCCGTGGGCTCCGTCACGCCGGCGCCAACACACCTCGGGCCTTGGGTGAACCAGCGGCGGAAGGCGCGGGCTGGACCCCAGGTGAGGAGCTCGCCACCTCCGGTGTTCGAGATTCCGACCAGACCTAACGCTGTGATCGTCGGGGACTCCATTGTGCGGAACGTCCGTGTAGCCTCATCTAAAGGTAAGGTGCACACACACTGTTTTTCTGGTGCTCGTGTCCTTGATGTCGCTGCGCAGGTATCCGGGATCCTGAAGAAGGACGAGCGCATTGGAGCTGTTGTGCTGCACGCTGGGACGAACGACACCAGGCTGCGGCAGACGGAGGTTCTGAAGAGGCACTTGTCCAGCCTGATCGAGACGGTACGAGGCAGATCACCCGCCGCGAAGATCATCGTCTCTGGACCTCTTCCCACATACAGACGTGGAGCAGAAAAGTTCAGTAGACTTCTAGCTTTAAATGATTGGTTAGTCTCTTGGTGTAATGAGCAGAATTTGGTGTTTGTCAATAACTGGAATCTGTTCTGGGAGCGTCCTAGGTTGTTTCATCCTGATGGCCTGCAGCCTCGGAGCGGAACTGCTGTCTGACAACATCTCCAAGGCGCTACACTCCAAGTGACTGTCTACCGTAAGTACATCTTCTGACAATAACGACATTCAGTATAATCAATGTTCAATTAATAATCCGGGCCCGGTAATACATACTATAGAGACTGTGTCTGTTCCCCGAGCTATACAAATATATAGACAATCTCGGAAAGTCTGTCTTCGTAACCTAATTAACCTAAAATTAGATCATACTGAATGCACATCCAGCACCTTTAATCTGAAGCTAGGACTATTAAACATTAGATCTCTTGCGTCTAAGGCTCTTATTGTTAACGACATCATTACTGATCAGGAATGTAATTTAATGTGTTTAACAGAAACTTGGATTAAACCAAACGAGTACATAGCATTAAATGAAGCCAGTCCTCCTGGATACAGTTATGTACATCAGCCTCGTTCAACTGGTAGAGGAGGAGGTGTTGGTCTCATCCATAGAAAAAACCTAAGCATAAATTTAATTCTTCTGAAATTCTTTATACCAGTATAAAGTTATTTTTTGTGGCTACATAAGTAAATTCCTCTCTTATTTACAGGCCCCCAGGGCCATATACTGAATTTCTTAGTGAATCTGCAGACTTTGTCTCAAACCTGGTTGTGTCTGTAGATAAAGCATTAATCGTCGGAGACTTTAATATTCACTTTGATAACCCAGAAGACCCTCTGAGAACAGCGGTTGTGTCCATCTTAGATTCAGTAGAGGTCAATCAGAACGTAATCGGACCTACTCATAATGGTGGTCACACTCTTGACCTCATACTAACATACGGACAATGTATAGGAAATATTGTAACACTTCCACAGTCTGAAGTTGTCTCCGATCATTCTTATGTCGTTCATAATACGTATGGATCATATTTCCACCTCGCCTCGCTACCGCGTAAAACGTACTTTCACATCAGCTACTGCACCGAGCTTCATCAATAACCTCGCAGAAACATCAGTTAGATTTGGATCACCGTCAGATCACATAGAACTCGATCAGGCAACTGAAAGCTTAGAGTCAACACTCCGCTGCACGCTAGATAGAGTGGCTCCACTCAAAAGAAAAATAATTAGAGAAAAAAACTAGCACCCTGGTATAACGATCAAACGCGAACCTTAAAACAGACAACTCGACAATTAGAACGTAAACGGCGTCAAACCAAACTGGTGATATTTCAAACAGCGTGGAAGGAGAGCCTACTGAAATATAGGAAATCTCTTGGCGATGCTAGAAAAATCTATTTCTCCACCTTAATAGGAGACAACAAAAACAATTCTAGATTCCTTTTCAACACAGTAGCAAAATTAACTAGGAATGAAACCACTACAGAGAGAAACACTCAATCATTACATAGCAGTGAAGATTTCATGACATTTTTCATTGATAAGGCTGAAAATATTAGACGTGAAATACAGGCCATTAAATTAAAACCGGACAGTACTGTAACAAACCCATTACATGACAATGTAGCAATATCAGATCAATGTTTAGAGTATTTTGCTCCGCTTAGAGAGACCGAACTAGCTACATTAATCTCTTCAGCCAATTCATCAACTTGCATACTAGATCCCGTACCTACATGTTTGTTTAAACAGATTTGTCCAGGAGTAATTGAACCACTTCTAAATATAATCAATTCTTCCCTAAGCACTGGCTATGTACCTAAATCACTTAAATTAGCAGTTATTAAACCTTTGATTAAAAAACCTGACCTTGACCCCTCTCAACTGTCCAGCTATAGACCAATATCAAATCTCCCCTTCATCTCTAAGATCTTAGAAAAGGTTGTACACAGCAGCTCTGCTCGTACTTAGATAGGAATAACATTCATGAAATGTATCAGTCAGGATTTAGACCTCATCATAGCACAGAGACAGCATTAGTTAAAGTAGTAAATGACCTACTACTGACCTCTGATCAGGGTTGTGTCTCACTGCTTGTGTTACTCGACCTTAGTGCAGCTTTTGATACTATAGATCACACTATTCTCCTTGATAGATTAGAAAATGTTGTTGGTATTAAGGGAACAGTCCTCTCCTGGCTCAGGTCTTATCTGACCGATCGTTATCAGTTCGTAGATGTAAATGGTGATTTCTCCGTGCATACTGAGGTTACTTTTGGAGTTCCACAGGGTTCTGTTTTAGGCCCACTGCTCTTTACTTTATATATGCTACCCTTAGGACAAATTATTCATAAACATGGAATTATCTTCCACTGTTATGCTGATGATACACAGTTGTATGTTTCAGCGAAGCCAGAGGACAGACAGAAGCTTAGTAAAGTTGAGGATTGTGTAAAGGACATTAGACATTGGATGTTAAGTAACTTCCTTTTACTTAATTCTGATAAAACAGAAATACTTTTATTAGGCCCACGTGTAGCTAGAAGTAATCTTTCTGATCACATGGTTACTCTGGATGGTCTTTCTGTTTCATCATGTGCAGCAGTAAAAGACCTTGGAGTGATTATTGACTCCGGCCTATCATTTGATGCTCATGTAGATAATATTACTAGGATAGTCTTCTTTCATCTCAGAAATATTTCTAAGATAAGAAACATTGTCACTACATGATGCAGAAATACTAGTTGCATGCATTCGTCACCTCTAGATTAGATTACTGTAATGCCTTACTGTCTGGATGTTCCAGTAGGAATATAAATAAGCTCCAGTTAGTCCAGAATGCAGCTGCTAGAGTCCTAACTAGAACTAGAAGATACGACCATATCACACCAATATTATCAGTACTGCATTGGCTCCCAGTAAAATCTTGCATTAACTATAAGATACTTTTATTAACCTATAAAGCACTAAATGGTCTCGCGCCACAATATCTAAGCGACCTTTTGGTTTTCTATGATCCGCCACGCCTACTTGGATCAAAAGATGCAGGCTATTTGACGGTACCTCGAATAGTGAAGGCTACAGCAGGGGGAAGAGCTTTCTCTTATAGAGCCCCACAGTTATGGAACAGTCTTCCTATTAGTGTTCGGGACTCAGACACAGTCTCAGTGTTTAAGTCTAGGCTTAAAACGTATTTGTTTACTCAAGCCTACCCTGACTACCCTGTTCTACTACTTCGCAGTCATAATCTTTTTTCTCCCTCTCTCCTTTCGCCGAGCCCCCACACGAATTTATGGAGATACTAGAGATCCGGATCCTTTCTGCCTCTGGATGGAGCTCAAATCTTCTCTAATTCCAGACTGCTGGGACTACGGCTGCTCCTAAGGCCATACAGACTTCATATAAATCCATAATGAAATTTTTCACACTAACTTGTTACCCAGATGAGGATGGGTTCCCTTCTGAGTCGGGTTTCTTCCTCTTAAAACATCTTAGGGAGTTTTTCCTTGCCACCGTCGCCACTCAGGGGCTTGCTCAGTTGGGATAAATTCACACCTTTAATATCTGTATACCATGTTGATATTTCTGTAAAACTGCTTTGAGACAATGTCTATTGTAAAAAGCGCTATACAAGTAAAATTGAATTGAAATAAAAAAAGATTGGTCTAGTCACGTATCGTGCTGTAACAGAGATAAGGTAGGATGCAAGCGCAGTGTGAACAGTTTTATTGAGAGACACACAGGCAGGTAAATCCAGAACGTGATCCAAAAACGTAATCCAGTAACATGCAAGGCAGGAATCAAAGTCGTGGTCACGGGATACAGGGTCGATATACCAAACATGAAACAAACAACAGCGAGGGACTGGTAGCGGAGAAACCAGCGTGAACTTAACAAACGAACCTAAACATGAAACTATGGACCGACTGTGGGTATCTATTGTAAGGACTCTAAACTAATCTACTATAACTCATTCAATATTCCGCGCCGTGTGCTGGGAGGCACGCAGTATATATGCGGAGATAATCAGCATTGTAATGGCTGACGGCTGAGGGCAATTCAGACACACGTGAAACTACAGCCAACGACAGAACAGGGAGGAGACATGACAGAAACATAAACAAATGCATGTGTCGAAATGTCACGATTGTCCACAAGGGAAAAGCAGGTGCTCGCGTGCTCACATGCTCCACAGCACGCTGCTTAAAGGGGAACTCGTGACAGGTATCTGGATCGTATCATCAGTAAAAATCCTGATCGGAGCGTCAGTAATGAACACCATTAAACTAAAGCGCTGTGCATCCGACGGGTAAATGAACTCACCCAATCACATCCTATATGAGATTATTCAGATATCTACACAATACACACAGAGCGGTTCGAGAACTGACTCCAGCCCAGAACCATGACAGTGGAAATGTCTAATAGTGTAGCTTTAAATATATTTAAGAGGAGCAGACTTCAAACACTGAACATTGAGGTTTATTGTATTTGTTTACGAGGTAAACAGGCTCACGGTTGTTTTGTGCATACAGTCTGTAAAATGAACTGAAAATATTACATTTAGTTTATCAGAAGGTAAATTAATGTGTCATGGCTCACACGATGTTCCTAAATTCTGTCATAATTGACCAGCTCAAGTTCTCATGCCTACTTGTGTTATATTGTGGCATGAGAAAACTTAAATGTGAAAGTGCAATAAAAAATATGCTGTCACTAAAATCAATTAATAATTGTGGTAAATAATCGAGATCTCAATATCGATCAAAATAATCGGGATTATCATTTTGGCCATAATGGTGCAGCCCTAATTTCAAACAAACTTTTCACGTTGTGTTTATGGGGTATTGTATAGAATTTTGAGGAAAATAATGAATTTAATCCATTTTGGAATAAGGCTGTAACAAAATGTGGAAAAAGTGAAGCGCTGTCACTACTTTCCGGATGCACTGTACATGTGAAGTTCAAGTGATCAAGGTTTCCATGTTTTGGCAGAACTGTGTTTCAATCATTTAACAGGTTAGATGAGACAGCTCAGCTTTGTGGCCAATCTGATAAATCACCTCACAAATTAAATGGTAAATCTCTTCATTTAAATTAACGTCAGTTGTAGAGGTGTACGGTCAGGTCAACTTTCAATCAGATAACATGTGGTGGAACCCATGGGTCAAATGTAGCTAAGTGAGTTTGTGATGGGGAGGGAAGGGTGGGGAAAATGAAGCACTTACCGTTGAGCTCAGGCGGAATGGGAACTCCATTGAGATGGCGGAAGAACAGTGCGGCTCCTCTGAGGAAGGGCAGGATGCCTGCCTTTACACAACGCCAGAGATGCCAACCCGAGCTAGTCTCACGCAGGCTATTAACACACATGCACGTGTTAAGATCATTTCTACAGCACTGTAAATGAAAGCTCTGTGACTGAAGTCAAAACAATAAGTTTCCCAGGCTCACAAAGGAGTTTTTGATGAATGGGTGTGAAAGAGCTCATGGGATTGATTACTACTATTATGAATAATAATAATTTTGCTGTCTCACCAGCCTACATGAGTCCTCAATGTGTTATAGAGAAGACAGACACTCTCTTCCTGCTCCCACTCCTCTCCTTCACGCTCCTGCTCCATGGTCAGCTCCTCTGTGGACACACCACCAATGTTAACGAGGGCTGTCCAATTAATGTGTTAATAAATAATAATAATAATAATAATGATCTACAGGTTTGGGGCAACTTTTTGGACACCATTAATGAATATTTCTGAACCAAAATCATGTTCCTGGTTGGATGCTCGGCATCTCTAATAAGCAGTAAGTTTTGGCAAAACTCAAAACAAAATTAACAACTCAGACGCAAAACCATTGCTGTTCACAGAACAGTCTACTAAATACTGAAACAGTATAAAAAAAAACAAATAGTAAATAAACACGTGGACTGCAGCATGTATAGAAACATTTCTTTAGGATTAAATTTAAACACTTTAAAAATTGTGTTCACCCTCCCCAAAAATAAAACCCTACACAAATCTAACGCTGTTGGCTGCAGTGAATTACTTTGACAGCAAACACGTTATTACTCATTTGTAAGAACGAGGGTTAATAAACACACAAATGACAGCATAACACAGATCACCATCTATTGTTAAGTTGTACGTGCTCCAAGTAGAATATGCTCTAACCTGGCACAGAGGTGAGGAGGATCTGGACCAGGTGAGCCACAATGACCAAGTGGAAGAGATGCAGGTGTGCAGTATCCGCACTAAGCCCTGAAGGGTCTAAGCAGTACAATGCTGAATATTACAGCACCAGACTCCCCTGACATACAAACACAAAACATGATGCAGAGACTACAGCCAAAGAAAC